>NC_022027.1:6287717-6290695 GCF_000317375.1 Microtus ochrogaster | reverse complement strand
GATCTCTGTGAGTTCGAGACCAGCCTGGTCTACAGAGCTAGTTCCAGGACAGGCTCCAAAAAACCACAGAGAAACCCTGTCTCGAAAAACCAAAAAAAAATTAAATTAAATTAAAAGCAACCTTGGATCAGGAGGCTGAGTTAGCAACTAGCTGACAGAAAGAAATCATAGATCTATCCCCAGAGTGCATCTAGAAGAAAGAGAAAGACACAGAAAGCAGCAAGGCAGGATTTAGAGGGTCACAATTTTTTTTCTGGCTTGGCAAAGCAGAAGCTGTTATAATTTATAAAAAGTGGCAAGAGGGAGAAAGATGCCACGTGACAGAGCTCAGATGGATGGTTTTTTTTTTTTATTGGAGGAAGTGAATGGGAAAAGGGGGGAGGGGAGAGTGGCCTCTGGGGACAGAAGAGAAGGGAAGAGAGGAAGGGAGAGAGTAGAGAGACACACGGATGGATGGACATACAGACAGACAGACAGACATATGGAGACAGTAAGAGAAAAGGAGGGATGGGAGGTGGGTGAGCCCTTTTAAAAGAGAATGTAGTGAATGCGCACAGGTGGTACTCTTAGTGGGTACAGCTGGGGATGTGTACCCCAAGGTCAGGCCAGTGCAGATGTTTGAATACTAACAGAAGCAAGCGAGGAGAGAAGGTTAGCTAGCTGTGACCCTGCCTCGCTGAGCTAGCGGGTTTTCACCCCAACCTTTGAATCTTGAGTCGTATTTATAGATAGAATGATTAAGCTTTAGTTAAAGTTACCTTTAGCATCAGTGACAGAGCACTGTCTGCAGTGCCTGCACAACAGAGTTCCCATCAGGCTGGGGCCTGAGTCCCAGGTCAATGCTAAGGAAGCAGGCTGGTAACCGCGGCTGAAATAGCAGTTCATTAAGACACAGCCACCATGCTGAAGTTAAAACAACAAAATGATGGAAGGGAGTCAGGCCATACCCCCGAAATCATGGGACTATTTAGCAAGCTGCTGGACCACAGTCAGGACATGGGCTGTTCAGTGAGTTGAGGCTGTGGACTTTGGTCCTCTGAAGAGCGGAAGAGAGTAAGGCTAGGAGATAGATTTGATTTCCCGAAAATCCTAAATTACTCTTCATACTTTTTTCCCTTCCTTTCTTTCTCTTCCTTTTCCTTCTTCCCTTCCTTCCTTTCTTCGTTCGTTCCTTCCTTCCATTCTTTCTTCCTTTCTTTTTTTCTTTTCATCAATACTTTGGCTTAATTTTGTTTTCAGACAGAGCCTCCCTCTGTGGCTCTGGCTGACCTGGAGGTTGCTATCTATGCAGGCAGGAGATTCACCTGCCTCTACCTCCATAGTGCTGGGATTCAAGGCATGTGCCACCATGCCATGTTAGAATTAGATTTTAAAACAGAAATATTTTGCAGCAGACTGGGACAAATGGCTAACTGAGATGCCTACTTAACATACCAAAGCAGTTGCTGGCCTAGGTCTCCCTTAGTTTCTAGGCACAAGTACCTGTTACAGAGTCACCTAGGCCAGTATACCCTATCCCTACCCTAAACTCTCCAGTCCCTGAGCTTCCCTTCCCTCCCCCCAGCTTCCCTGACTCCAATATAACCCAGCCATTTTGCTGTCCTCTTGGTCCTCTTGGTGTGTTGGTGTTTTTGGTTCCCAGGTGTTTTCTTTGCTCCCTCTCTCTTTTCTTCCTCTCTCATTTCCCCACCCCCACCCTGCGCTCAGGGCCCTGCTCATTCTGCCAGCCTGGTTCAGTCTGGACTCTTCCAGACACCTTTGGCCATTCTTCCCCTCATATCTACAATAAACTTTCTCCTCCACCATACCTGGAGCCAGTCACGTTTTTTCATTCATCTGGTGCCAAACCCACAGGACTGGCCTATAGGAGCCTCCTTTCAAGAACTCAGTCACTCTGAACCAAACTGGTGTTTGACTCTTCTAAGGTATACAAGGATTATTAATTCCTGATGGCTTCTTCCACCCACCAAATTAAACTCCAAATTCTAGAGTCTGCCTCTCAGCTGCTTCCTCCCACCATACACTCCAACCGTTCCTCTCCCCTTCTACTTCGTAAGTGTCTCTCTGGCTTCTGAAATCTACTAGACCCTCCACGCCTCATGCAGTCCCATATGGCATACCTCTCTATCAATACACTTACCCCTTCCCTTCTCCCCCAATCCTCTCCAGGTCCACCTATTCAGCTGCTTTCTCCTCTTCTCTTCTACCTCTCCTCCCCTAGGATCTTCTTAAACCTTTCTGGGCCTCTGTAAACCTGCCCCTTTTCTGTCTCTTAGCTCCATCCTGGAAGTCAGGTAGCTTTCTTATATTCCCCTGAGCCTTTACTGTGGCTCTTTTTCCTCCCCTCCCCTCCGCTCAGAATGCCTGCTCTGTCTCTTCCTTGAGATCTCCTGGGCCTCTCTTCCCTCAGGAGAAGCTCCTATACTTCACTATCCTGTTCCCCCTCTCAGCTACCTCCTGGAAGTCCTGCAGTTTGTCTATGCTTTCCTGGACGTTTCTCTTGGAGCTCACAGGAACTCCCTCCAGCAGAGTTTGCTTTGTAACCCTTTCTCCTTTCCTCCTTAGAATCAGTGAGTTCATTAAGCTTCACTGTCTGGCTATAAATGTCTTGGCCAATCAATGGCAAAGATGGCACACTTGACCTCATATTCTCTCATATGCTAACAGCTCCCGCCACTGCATAAACAAATGACCGCAGAACCTCTTAGAACTCAGCTTTTTTCTGCTCTCCACTTCCAAGTCTTTCATGTCTCAGGTTTCTCTACTTCTGACTCTTAAAAAATCTTATCTCTATAATTTCCCTGCTCTCAAAACATCTCATAGAGCTATGTTACAAATATCTCACGATTTGAAAATCATTGGGTATGGTTAAAAAATCTGTAACAGGCTGGGCGGTGGTGGCGCACGCCTTTAATCCCAGCACTCGGGAGGCAGAGGCAGGCGGATCTCTGTGAGTTCGAGGCCAGCCTGGTCTACAA
>NC_022027.1:6243408-6286567 GCF_000317375.1 Microtus ochrogaster | reverse complement strand
CCATTTGCATGCAAAATTCAAGAAGTCATTGTTTTTTACTGCTGAGTAGTACTCTAATATGTATATATTCCATACTTTCTTCATCCATTCTTCCATTTAAGGGCATCTAGGTTGTTTCCAGGTTCTGGCTATTACAAACAATGCTGCTTATGAACATAGTTGAGCATATATTTTTGTTGTATGATAGGGCATGTCTTGGGTATATTCCCAAGAGTGGTATTGCTGGGTCCAGGGGTAGGTTGATTCCGAATTTCCTGAGAAACCGCCACACTGCTTTCCAAAGTGGTTGCACAAGTTTGCATTCCCACCAGTAATAGATGAGTGTACCCCTTTAACCACAACCTCTCCAGCAAAGGCTATCATTGGTGTTTTTTATTTTAGTCATTCTGACAGGTGTAAGATGGTATCTTAAAGTTGCCTTGATTTGCATTTCCCTGATTGCTAAGGAAGTTGAGCATGACCTTAAGTGTCTTTTGGCCCTTTGAAGTTCTTCTGTTGAGAAGTCTCTGTTCAGCTCAGTGCCCCATTTTATAATTGGGTTGATTAGCCGTTTACGGTCTGGTTTCTTGAGTTCTTTACGTATTTTGGAGATCAGACCTTTGTCAGTTGCAGGGAAAGCTGTAAAATCTTAATTGATGTAAGTGGGTCTTCTATCTATCTGTTGCTTTCATTGGTTAATTAATAAAGAAAACTACTTGGCCTGATAGGTCAGAACATAGGTAGGCAGAGTAGACAGAACAGAATTCTGGGAGGAAGAAGGCAGTGAGGCAGACGCTTTGAAGCTCTGGCCCAAGATGGACGTAGGCTAGAATCTCCCCAGTAAGCCACCACCTCGTGGTGCTACACACATTAATAGATGTGGGTTAAAGCAAGATATGAGAGTTAGCCAAGAAGAGGCTAGATATAATGGGTCAGGCGGTGTTTAAATGAATACAGGTTGTGTGTTGTTATTTCCAGGCATAAGCTAGCCAGGCGGCTGGGAGCCGGGCGGCAGGAATGTAGCCCACTGTTCCTTCTAAAAGCAGGCCTGCTCACCCTATCACTACACTTAATCTTATAAAATCTTATAAAAACTACTAACTTGTTGTAAGCTGCTAAAGATAATTAAGACATGCAAGTTATTGCACACTCACCTTATAAATGATCAAATTCTTTAATGTTCTCAAAACTTTGTTAGTCATGCTAAATACAAGTGTAGTTCACTTACAATGGCAAGTTTTATTTAGCCTCCCATGCACGCTTTCAAGGCTATGCCCAAAGCAAGTAACTAAAAACAAGTCAAGTTTGTTAAAATCATATACACATTTAGATAATGGTCCTCAAACTCTTCAGAGATCTGCTGAATATGGCATTTAAAGTGTTTAATGGAAAAGTTTCCCATGACAGATGGAAATGCCAGATCCTAGTGGCAACCCTAAGTTCTCCAAAGAAGACAACTCCACCTGAATTACGGTAACATTAAGCTGGGGAGAACTGCCCCACGTCTTACCTGCCATCAGTGCTCTGCCCACACTGTGGCCACTGTGGAGCTGACTGCCCTACTCTGCCTCACCCTAGCAGGTCAGTTTTCCCAGGTTCCTCCTGCACAGGAGAGTCTGGCAGCTAAAGGCTGATGCTGCCCTGTGCAGCAGCTGAAGATGTCATGCTGTCCTGTGTGACAGTCAAAGACCTACAACCTCTGCCCCCAACAAAACCATCTAGGAGCCTAGGGTAGCCATCTAGGTATTGGTAAGTCCCTGTCATTTTAATTGATTCATAGGCCATTTGGATTATACTTCCTGCTCTAATTTCTCCTTCTCAGATCTCTGATGATATTGACAGCTAACCATGACTTTATGTTGACAGCAGCAAGCCAACCTTCCCATAAGGCTGCAGCTGCCTTGTTAGTTCATTTCGTATGTAAAATCAAGCCTCAGGCCTCACTTTTCTAGAGTTATTAAGTTTTCTCTGAGAAGTCAGATGCAGACATAGTTTGCCTTGCTTGCAGACTTCACGCTGAAAGAGATAAACTTACAAAATGGGTTTCAATATAACTTTCTACTATTCCTTTTATAGTGCACCATTATAAAACATCACAGTTTCTTAGATGACTTAATTTATCCAAATAGCTAAATCTTAGTAAAGCTGGCAAAGACAAAGAAGCTAGACATATATCTTCAAGTGAATGACTGTTAAACTGAGTCGGCCTTAGAAATTTATAAACCTTATTTATTATTTACTTTATTACTTACTAAATGTATATTGTTCCTTGTTTAAATTTTCTAGAAGCCTGGTGTTGAACAGTTAGTAAAGATATAAGTAGTTAGACATACATTTCTAAGTCAGCTTCTGTCAAGCTGTGTATAACTTTATAACTTCAAGAATTTATAAACCTTTTTTATCAAACACACAATATTTCCAGATATGTTGTTCATTATCTAAAACTTTTTTAGAAGCTTGGTATTAAGCAGTTAGCAAATATTTGTGAGTAGTTAGACACACATCTCTACGTCAGTTTTCTTGTTGTTTTTGCTTTTGTTTTTGTCCGTTGTTCACCTGAGTATATCTTTATAAACCTAGGAATTTCTTAATCCAAAATGTTTTGGAGACCTGCTATTGCTTCCTCGGTGTAAGGATAAGCCAAGGGTTTGGTAGGACTGAGAAGTTCTAGAATTGTTGCTTTAGCTGGTTTATACCACAGGTTCATCTTAACCAAGATGGTGGTGAAGTTACCTTGTATGTACTCCTATATACTGCTCCAAGGTATGGTTGAGGAGGCTTATTGTAGATATGAGGAACAGCACAGCTGGAAGCATCTGGAAGGGTCCTGATGAACCGGGCCAGGAGAGAAGGAGAGGTCAAGACAGGAAGAGAAGAAAGAGGGATCAAAGGGGGCACCTGGGAACCAAGAACCACATAGCCATAATGGCTGAGTTATACAGGAAAGAGAAGCAGAGGGAAGGGAGGCAAAAGCTCAGGGACTGGAAAGGCTTAGGGTAGGGGCAGGATATTTCAGCCTGGATGCCTCCACAACAGGTACTTGCGATGCTGAGAAAAGCCATGAGAACCTGAGCCAGCACCTGCTTTGGTCTGTTAAATACACACCTAACGGCAGCCCTATATCTTAATCAAGACAAGAAAAGATTGTTCTCAACCAGAGAACTTTGCTTAACACAGTAGTTCTGAAAACAGAAAAGTAAAATGGCTCCTGGTACTCTCAGTTTCTCTGGTTCCAACAGTCAGAGTCAGGGATGGGTCTTACTGGAGATACCATCCGTAAGGAGAAGAAAATAGACCCAACTCATCTGGACAGAGTTCTAATAAAGAGGTGAGAAAGGCTCTAGACATTGCTGCAAGAGTCCATTCAGTTGAACTCCATCTGTCACTCACAGGAAGAGGCTCTGTGAATAGGCAGTTAGGAGGCTTGGTCCTGCCTGTCCCTGCAGCTGGCTGTGTATCCATAATGACAGTTTTCTGATTTAATCTCCTTGGTTAGTTAATCAGGGTTCTGACCATCTGTAAAGTCTTTATTAGTTTCAATATAATACAATGTGACATTTAATGCCTAAGTCTAGTGATTGAATAGCAAGTTTGAATAGGTCACTTCTCCTGCTGGCTATATGTCATTCATTTGTTCAAATGACCGATACAAATAGGTTAAAATCATGGACTGATTATTCCAGAACCTTGATCATTTACTGGCTTAACCATGAATCAGTCCTTTTAATTGAATAGAGAGATGTCTCAGTGGTTAAGAGCACTTGTTGCTCTTCTAGAGGACCTGAGTTTGGGTTCTAGCGCTCACAGTGGACGGTTCACCAGTGTCCATAACTCACAGCCTCAGAGGATCGAGCACCCCATCCTGGTTTCTGTGAAAACTATCATACACATGGTATAACACACACACACACACACACACACACACACACACACACACACACGCACACACCTGTATGCTCATTTAAAAAAAAATACCATGGTCAGAACAGCTTTAAGAAAGTAAGAATAACTCTCACTCTCACTGAGCAGTTGGGGTTCATCACACAATCTGGCTGCTTTGCAGCTATCTTGACAAGGACCACATGGTTATTTTGCAAATTCCCCTTCACCCATGTCTCTAATGTCTGACTTTTCCCTGTTTGCAACTCCTCCATCCCTGTCCGGTCTCCAGAGGTTAGCTTCTCAGCGCTCCCTCTCAGACCTTGCCCTCTTACCGTATGTGCGCTCCTTGGAGGACTCCGTTCTCACCCCCAACAGTGTAGTGGTAAATATTTAACGAACTGCTTTGGGTGGTGGCAAGGAGGGCTGCTTTCTGGGGTGCGCACATTTTCATGGCAGCCAATACCAGGCTACCTGACACTGACCATGGAGTAGGGAAAAGAGCTGGCTAGCTCGAACGGGCTGCCTTATTGATCATTTCCACGGCTGTCTACATGCTGACATCCCTCTGTTGCTATTCCTATGCCTGCAGCAGAAGCAGCTGCAAGATGAGAGGGCAGAGGCCAAGCACAATGAACTTTAGCTCGACTGGGAGATGCTAAAAGACACTGCCAAGACCAGATCCCAGGAAACTGTTATTACCCTGTAGTAACTTAGGTTACTGGCGAAGACTAACCTCATGTTGTGTCTCCTAGGGCCTGGGTATACTCCTGGATTACAGTTCGATATTTTGGCTATGTAAAAAGAACCTTATGCCCTCAAAACGATTCATTCTGCATTCTCTGAACCTCCGCATGCAGTTAGTCACAAAGCACTGCCAGTTCTGGCCCCCAACGTTTTCTTGAATTCATCTTTTCATGTTCCTAGGCACTCCCTCCTTCCCCGCAGGCCCTCATCCTGTCTCAGCTGCTTTCTTTGGATATTCTCCCAACCAATGTCCTTGACCCTGTCACATTCCTAATCAGTTTAGGCAATTCACTGTGACAGAGCAATTGCCAAACAGAAAATTTACTTCACTTGCTCTTTTGCTAAAAAACCCTTCCGAATAAAATCCAGATTCCTTAGGGCAGCACAGACGCTCCTTCGCGGTCTGCCTGGTAACTCTTTTCTAGGTCTACTCCATGGCCCCTCTGCACCCAATCACAAGGTCATCTAGAGGTCAATGATCGGCTCTTCCTACCTTCTTCTCCTTACGTACTGCTAAACCTAGTTCTACTTTATCCAGTTCTAAATGTCCATGCCTGTCTTCCATTATAATACTCACTTCTGGTTTCCTTCTTTGGCTTGTGGATTTTTTGGTTTTTTTTGAAAGAGAAAAGAGTTGGTGCTAACCAAACCAAGGGCCTCAAGTTCCCCACCACTGTGATATGCCCAGGTTCCTCTTTCATGGCTGATGTTACTTCTTACCACCTTCTTCCTTATCACCTCCTTATGTGGTATTTTTCTCCAGCTAATTCCTTAGAGCTCTTTTTTATTTATTTTATTGTTTTCAAGATGTATTTATTTGTAACCATGTGTATGGAGGGCATGGATTCCTGGAACGCAGCCCCCTAACATGGTGGCCATCAAATTCAGGTCCTCTGGAAGAACAATACCTGTTCTTAACCACTGATCCATCTCTCCAGCCCAGAACTCTCTTTTTTTAAGGTCACATATTTCTGGGGTTTTTTTCCTTCTACCTAAAGCAGAATTATGGTTTTGCTTCCAGATCAGACTAAGCTTTGCGATGCCTGCACAAATATCTCTTCTCTGTCTTAAGCTGGTCAGGTTCTCATCTCTCTATACATCCTGTATCTCAGTTTGTGTCTCTGGTTACCCTACAGTGTCTTATAGGAGTTACCTAAGTCTGCCTGGAGTAGAAGCTTCTTATTATTGATCACAGGTCTACGGGGTAGTAGGAATCTCTACTGACCTGATTTGGATTCAGCAAATCTTGGCTGGGCTCTCCTATGTGGACATAAGGTAGGACAATTGGAGTGCCGGAGAAGAGAAGTTGGCTAGTTTTATGCCAACTTGACACAAGCTAGAGTCATCTGCAAGGAGGGAGCCTCGTTTGAGAAAATTCCTTCGTAAGATCTGGCTGTAGGAAAGCCTGTAGGGCTCTTTCTTAACTAGTGATGGATATGGGGCAGCGGGCAGACCATTGTGGGTGGGGCCATCCCTGGGCAGAGGGTCTTGGTTCTATAATAAAGCAGGTTGAGCGTGAGGAGAAAGTAAGTAAGCAGCACCCCTTTATGGCCTCTGCATCAGTTCCTGCCTTCGGGTTCCTTCCCTGTTTGGGGGCCTGCTCTTCCTGCTCTCACTGCTTTTGATGGTGAAGTGTGAGTGAAATAAACCCTTTCCTCCCCTTGCTTTTGGTCATGGTGATTCATCACAGTAACAGTAACCCTAAGACACTAGGTATAAATGATCTCACCCTCTCTGACAAACTAGCCCTGGTTTATACAGATGGCGAGTGGGGAGAGCTCCAAAGGAGAGAGCAGAAAACAGTCAATTCACCTTGAGTCCTAGGATTAAAATGAATCCACCACATCATTTCCTCTACCTTCTATTGACCAGACGTCACAGGCCGGCTCAGGATGCAGAGACATTCACCACTTCTTAAAGAGGTGTGGCTCCTGAAGGGCTATTGTAGTCACTGCTGCAGTCTGCCACCTATGTAACCGTAGAGATGCCCACAATAATAGTAGATGGTAGTGGCAATGACAAGAGTAATAATAATGATGGCAGGTTATGTTTGACAAATATTTAACGTACACTTGTCCCAAGCTGATGCCAGGGAAAAGACAGACCTTGCTTTGTGTTCAAAGCTTTATTGTAATCATCGTATTCATTTTGTTTACATCAGTTTCCACTGCCATCTCTCTTCCTGGTTTATATACAGCTATCTCATCTTCTGGGCTGCACAACGAGAGCCTTTCCTCCTCATGTAGCCTTACTGATCTCCTTAAAGGCCCTCTTTTCAAATACGATCACATTGGAGGTTGGAGCCCCACATATGATTGTGAGTAAGAGACCTGGCTATCCTAATGGGTTAAATAAGAAGCCCCCCTCTCCTGCCACCATAGGCTCATATATTTGAATGCTTAATCCTTAGCCGATAGAACTGTTTGAGAAGGATCAAGGGGTGTGGTCTTGTGAAGGAGGTATGTCACTGAGGGCAGACTTTGAAGTTTCAAAAGCCCAGGCTCTTCCTAGTTAGGTCAATAATTCATTTTCTCTGCCTTGTGCTGTGGATCAGATGTAAGCTCTAAACTACTGCTCCAGTTTTATGCCTGCCTGCTGCCATAATTCCTGCTGTGATGGTCATGGACTCACCATCTGAACTTTAAACTAACTAAATAAATGCTTTCTTTTATAAGTTTCCTTGGTCATGATATTTACATTCCTTGACAGGAGTAGAAAATTAACTGAAACAGATGTAGACACAATTTAGTTTCTAATAACTGCACTGACAGACAGACAGACAGACAGACAGACACACACACACACACACACACACACACACACACACACACACCCCCCAGAATAGTTAACATTTTTTAAAGCCAATATTAACTGTTGAAAACTGGAAGGACAAAAATTCTCATATACTGATGCTGAAGCTTTAAATCAGTACAATTACTTTGTAAAACCATTACATAGCAGAGTCTCATAAAGCTAAATTCATGCTCAACCTATGACCAGCATATTTGGTTCCTAGGAATTTTATCTAACAGAAATTCATATGTATCTTCTCCAAAAGACATGTTTAAGTACATCCACAACGCAACTATTTATTTGGAAAAAACTTAAATATTTGTTCATAATAAGGATATGTGAATTATGGCATAGTCATGCACTAGGGTATTATACAACCGTAAGATTGAATGAACTCTCTCTTCTTTCCAGTGACAGCAGGAATAAAGTTCATAAGCATAATGCTGACTGATGGAAGCCAGACGTAATTCTAGTTAAAGTTCAAAAGCAGGCAAAGCAAATCTCTTGTGTTAGAAGTCAGGCAATGAACACTCGGGAGGCAAGCGCTGCCTAGAAGGAGACAGGAGCCTCAAGGACACTGGTTATGTGCGCTATGATCTGGTTTCTGGCTACACAGCTGTGTTTAGTTCATGAAACTTCATGGAGCTGAATACTTATGTTCATGTTCCAGCACATATTTTATACTTCAATAAAGTTTTCTTTAAAAATATTCTATAGACTCCACATTGTTCTACAACAATATTGCAATGTTTCACCCTTCCCTAAGGCTATTTATAACCTGGTCCAGTCCCCTCTTTCCAGAATCATCCTGCTACCTCTGGTCAAAGTCTCAGTCCAAACAAGCCATTATTAATACCCACAATGCATCATGTTTTTTTTTCATGATCCCCTGACTCCATCTCTCATAACCTAAATCTTCCCCCACTTTATCTAGTTGGTCAGCTCTGTTTTAAATGGTAAAAAGCAGGCTGAACTTCATTCTCTACCAGGATCTACGAGGAAGTTTTCTCTCAGTGCACACAATTCTGAGAAATTACTGTTCTCTTTCTCCAAGCAGACTGTGTGTACTTGCCATGAATCCATTGCAATATCATCATTGGTCTATGGAGCTGTCTTTGATGCCAAAATGTCATGAGAGTAAAGACTGTATTCTTTGTCTTTGCATATGTAACATAGAAGACATCATCCTGCACATAGCAAATCCCCAATCAATGGCCAGAACATAAAAATAACAAGGTCGCTGACATTTAGCTTATAGCTAGGCATCGCCAACCTTTTGACACTGCACCATGATGTTGTCATATACAAAGTTCATACACAACTAAAATGCACAACCAATTTGCAAAAAATAAAAGTTGTACTGTTTTAAGAAATTTATGATTGGGGATGGAGGGGCATGCATTTGGAGGTATCTTTGCCTGCACAAAGCCAAGGACAGCAGGTTGAACACACTGCAAGAATATTTTGGTTTTGTTACAGAATTTTTCTTGAGCCGGGCAGTGGTGGCGCACACCTTTAATCCCAGCACTCGGGAGGCAGAGGCAGGCGGATCTCTGTGAGTTCGAGACCAGCCTGGTCTACAAGAGCTAGTTCCAGGACAGGCTCCAAAACCACAGAGAAACCCTGTCTCAAAAAAACCAAAAAAACAAAAACAAAAACAAAAACAAAAACAGAATTTTTCTTTAGCCAGTCTTGTAAAAAAAAAAAGTGTGTGTGTGTGTGTGTGTGTGTGTGTGTGTGTGTTAATGGAAACTAGTTGGGTATAGTGTCCCACACTTATAATCCTATCACATGGGAGATGAAGGCAGATAGGAGAACCAGAGAGTTTAAGGTCATTTGGGGTTACATAGTAAACTGGAGGTTAAAGTCAGCCTGAGATACATGAGACCATGTCCAAGAAAGAAAGAGAGAAAGAAAGAAAGAAAGAAAGAAAGAAAGAAAGAAAGAAGAAAGGAAGAAAGAAAGAAAGCTGGCAATACAGACCACAGATTTAGATTACAATGAGCATTTTGTTCCCCATAAACTCATATATCAGGGAAATCAAATACACATTTCCACATTTCTTAGAGCATGTAATAGTGATATTGCCCATTCCCTGAAGACTTATTGCAGAATGACTGTGCTCCTCTGGAATACGGGTGAAGCGTTAATGGGTCGACTTGGCTACAAACTCATGACATTCCTCTAACATCTAGATTGGCTGTGTTTCTTGGTTATCTGCCAGAAATTCCTCAGATATCCAAGTCTAGGATTTATGGACTGAGAGGTTTATGATATTTCAGAGGGCAGAACCGGCCATTGTGTTTGCACAATGGGCAAATGGAGTTAACGCGGTGTAAATCGTGACCCAGCTCGGAGCCTGAAAAGTGAGCCAAGAAAACACTAGTAATGTTCTAGCTCAGGCCAAAAAGCCTCAGCGCAGGACCACGCTGCGATCCTGATGGCTTCTACACAACCCTTCTTCCTTGCAGGGAGCTGGAAAAGACTTTGATGGTGCAGGTATGATGAGAAGGATTTTTGTTTTGACGGCACGTTCCTGTCAGCGAGGCTCTGCTTAAACAGCAGGAGCACAGGTGTGAAGCCTGACCTAGGCTGCTTATTATCCAGAGGTGAGGCAATGGGGAAGTAGTTGTGATTAATAAAAAAACAAAAAAAACTTTATAATAAGTACACGGCACGCGCTGAGACAGACTAGGCCCTTCTTCCGAGTGCAGAACTCTCCCACTTGGAGGAGGTCTTCTCTCGCCACAGTGAAGGACCGGGGCTTGGTGATCACCGATTCCCTCCAGTCACAGCTGATTAAACAGAACATGGACACTTGACTCAAACCAACTCAGCCCAATGGTTGGGCTGCCTGGGTAGGCATTGGGAACTGGAAGAAGCAGGAGAAGCAGTAAGGAGAACGCGAGGGAGAGAGGAGGGAGGATGAGGGGAAGGGGAAGTGGAGAGAGGGAGAGAAGCAAAGAGAAAGAAGGGGGTTCATTCATGGGTAGGGGCTAATAGGAAGAGAGACCAGTCCCTGACCGCCTTCCGGTTTCTGGTTCCCATCCCTCGGCTAGGATCTGCTCGTTCTCTGGCCACGTCTAGCCTACCGTTCATGACGCAGCACAGTGCTTTTGTTTCTGCTGGTTTGGATGGTTTCTAGGGTGTAGACCCGGGTCTGCAAAATTCTGGTATCCAGGCAGATAGCTCGTCTTTCTCTTTACTTCTCCCGTGCCACAAAAATGGCATCTGAGGAGAAGAGAACGAGTTGGGAGTTAGTGGGACCCGATACAGAGGCCCCAGCACTGCCCCAACCTGGATGCATGGCCAGTGCCCCCCCCCCCCCGTTCCTTAGCAATGAACGCTGGGGGCTTTGAGGGTGTGGGTCAGTGGGAGTGTTGATTTGGTTCTTTGCGAATGGAAGCTTGCCACTGTGAATAATGACATCTGGACACCAACAAATACAAAATTAAGCCCATGGAACATTTTAATTATGATAGATAACACAGGAAATTGTATTTATGTATGGAAACTAAATTTAGAAGCCTGGACAAATTGACAGGATCTCTCCTAAATCCATGTGAATAGACCATGCCAGGTGCCAGGAAGTGGCTTCAGAGACAGAGGCTGGCCACGCTGGCAGGCCCCCTCACTGCCCTAAAATTTTTTGGAAAAAAAAGGGGGAAGGGCTTCGCCCTGGGCCAGCTCACTTTTAAAATGTCTTCATTCCCGGGGTTAAAGAATTAACGGTTTTTGAAAGTATCGTTTCAGGACGTCCCCTATTCTCTGCTCCCTCTGTGTCTGTAAACAAGGAAAGGGTGTGGCTTGAGCCGAACTTGGATCTGTTCTGACAGTGTTTGTGCAGCCCAGGCGGACCCAGTGGGAAAGAGGAAGTGTGTGGGTGGGAGAAGGGAAATCTCGCAGGCTCCCTCCCCTCGCACACCCTGTCCCCTACTTTTAGAGCCCTTACTTTTCCATGGTCTCACTCACTTCCGATCCCTTGAAAACTAGGGGCAGCGGCTCAGACAGGTCGATGGTGAAGGCATTCTCTGGAGCAAGGATGGGGGCGGTGGTGAAGGCATTTTCTGGAGCAAGGATGCTGTATTTGGCCGATGAGAAAAGCCTCTCACCCCATTCCCTCTGAGGAGCCTCTTCATTTTGATCCTCTGGGGCCCCCACCACCCTGACCCTGTGAAGACTTGAAGTAGAGTCAAATAAAAAACATCACCCTGTAACTCACATCTCCCCTTCAAGACTCAGGGTCCAGGCCAGAGACCCAGAGTTCCCTGTGTGGTGAGAATGAGCCTGTTTCTTCTAAAATCCATATTCCCAAAGATGGGTGTGTCCTCCGGATTCAGGGACGGCCGAGGGTTTGCAGAGACCATGTGCACGGTGGATGCTACTGCCGCAGTACCCAAAAGCAAGATCCAGGAGAGAAGTCAACTGGGCCAGGGCTGGGGCCTGACTCTCCTGGTTCACTGCCTCTTTATGGTTGATATTGAGCCATCTGAAAATTCTTTTGAATTGGACTTCCGGGCAGTTACAAAAGTTTATCTGTCAATGTAGGAAGTCAGGACACATTTAAATATTAGCTTCCTATGTATCTTTTGCATAGTTATGCTCATGGACGATGGTCTTGACGGAGCCCCCAAATGTTCACACCGTGTGAACTTGGGTAAGTACTGGAATATCTGAAACCCCCTTCGTTTTCCTGTCTGCAAACTGAGAAAAAATCACAATACCACTTATCACAAGCATTTAAGATAACTATAATTACTGTCTTGTGCTCTTGGGCAAGGATTTCTTTGTGCTTCAGCTTTCTCGTCTGTCAGATGGAAGGGATCTAACGGCATCTATCTCCAAGTGTCGCTATCAATAATGCAGCAACAGCCTTCTGGCAGCATCTGGCACACAATAAACTGTACATGTTGGCTGTTATAGCCCTCTTCCCGGAGCTCATGACCCCCGAACCAACTAAAGGAAACAGCGTACACAGTGCTGAGGTCCCAGCAAGGCCACCACTGCCATGTCGGAGCCTGAGATCCAGGCTCATCCTGTGATTACAAATCAACCCTGGCCTTCCCAGGAAGTATGAGGCCTGGTCCCGCTTCCAGCTGCAGCAGTCACTTGGGCCAAGTGCAATCCGGTGAATATAAACTAAGAATTCTGTCCTAGGATAACCTCCATTCTCGTCTGCAAAGGGTTTTGAGATCCACTCAGAAAGGTGCAAAAAAAAATATCTTACTTCTCTGGTCAGGGACTCAGCGGTGGAAGCAACTGAGGAGCCTGGGAGGGCTACTGGCTCCTATCCCGAGCCCAAGGAGTTTCTGCAAGGGATTTTCTACAGCCATGCTAGGCAGCCTCTTAGGACTGAACTGGGTTTGGAATTAACTTGAAATGCTAATTCTGGAAAAATCTAAAGTGGTCTGAGCCTTTAAGCAAGGATGGTTCTTTCGACTGCACAACTTTATCTCTGAGGATTAACACTAGTTTCTGCTCAGCACTAAGAAGTCCATTTCTGGGGTTCACTGTCTGCAACTTAGACCCCAGAAGGGGGTCACTGGCCAACCGATAGGCATCAAGCCTCCGTATCCTCACCTACAGCAGGAGCATGCTCTCCTTGAGAACCTACTACAGGCAGGCTCCTCCTCCATCTCTGTTCCGTAGACACATTTCAGCTCAGAAGCCTTCTGTTCCTCAGTTGTGCTGATGCATAAGAAGAGTGTGTGATATTACATCATCCTAAGATATTTTTGCTTTAAATACTGTTAAGGAAGCCCCGTGCTAAGGAAAGCGAAAGTCTCCCTGTGCAGTTTCTGACACCAGTCAGAATTTGGAGAGGCTCTTTATCAGTGTGTGGTTCTCAGGACTGACGGGCTCCTTCCACTCTCCCTCTTGTCTCAGAAGACACTCGCTCCAGCCAGTGTTGTTCAGCCTGTGCTCCCATGCAGGATGCAGGATGTTAGGGGTTGCCTCCACAAGCTTAGCTGCATGACTGTCTTCAGGCTGTTTGTACAGCCATTTCCCAGAGCTCACGAGCAACAGCAATCAAACCCCTGTGGCAACTCTTTCTAGTCAAGCTTTTCCATTAGAGATCCCTTCTGCTTCCTGCCAACAGTCTTGTGCTCCAGGGCCGGTCATGAAATGGTGCCTAGCCACGTTTGAATCTGTAGCTTCGGAATGCACACATGGTTCATACACTACAGGAATGGCGCCGTTCCAACCCGCATGCTCTTTTCTAAGGTCCTACTTGGTGGGGAACATAAGTACGTGGGTTGGTTTTCACATTGTGCTACCCAAGCCCAGCAATAAATCATGAGCATCTTTCTGACATTTCTTAAAGGAAGTAGCTGCTGTGTGTGATGACTGGTAACTTTTTTTTTCAAGAGTTAAACATCTGAGCTATTTAAATTCCTCTGCGAAGTATGAAAAGCAAATTAAATAACCAAAGCAAAAGCACTAGAATCGGAAGAATGAGGAGTGTGGTGGCTCTGTATGCGTGGGGGTTGGGAGGAACAATCCGAGTGTGAAGACTCAGCCAAAATCACCAGCTAACAGAGATTTCGAAGATTTGGGGATGCCCTCACACAGTGTTTGGGCTAGGTGAAATTGTACCGCTAGGTACAATTGAGTCAGAGCGAACTGGCATGCTATTTGCTGGGTAGCATGGGGTGAGTGTGTGAGGCCAGGGTGTGGAACAGAGTGTGATAACTTCTGGGCGTGCCTCTGAAATAGCTGAACTATTCTCTAAACTTTCTGTTTATGAATACGGATAAGCAGGACAGCTTCGACAAGGCATGATCGTCAGTGTGTTTCATCCACGAGACCTACTTTAAAGAAGTGTATCCGCGGCACGATACACCGCATTCTCTGTCATGCCTTCTCTGCTCAGAAGAAATGGAAGGTCCTGTTAGTTTATGCCCCGTGAAGGGAAAGTTTGGGCTCTGCCCTAAATGTACCTTTGCGTGTTTGCATAGCTGTTTCCTGTGTTCGCTTATTAGAATAGTTCAGCTGTATCTTTACAGATATGGAAGTCTCTGTTTCAACCAAGTCAGAGTAGCTTGCTTCATAACAGCCTTAAAGCGGATCCACTATGAGCACTTGAAAATTAGAGGGAGCTAGGCAGAAGGTGTACCCCTGTAATTACAGCACTCAGGAGACCAAGGCAGGGAATCTTAGATCTGCTCACCTGGGAATGGGGGTGGTGTTTCTAGTCCATTGAGTGGCTTCTCCGGGGGAAAAGTGCAGAAGGAAAGAACACCAGGAGTGGAACAAGATTAGTGTTTTTGTATTACGTAACAGCTATGACAGCTGTAAACTGACGTTTCTGTCTCCTTCTACAAATACAACACATGATCTGGGCATGGTGTTCCACACCTATAATTCTAGCACGTGGGAGGCGGAAGGCAGAAGGAGTGGGATTACAAAGGCTTTGTAGTGAGTTTGAGGCCCTATCTCAAGACGAAATATAAAAAACAAATATCACAAGTGTTTTTTTTTTTTTTGCTTTAATACAGATTTATGCTTGGGTAGCCCAACTTTAAAGGCCTGAGATAATTCATTGGCTTAAAAAGACTTAACCTACCTCTGCCTAGCTCTACTGTGTTGTTGATGCCATCCTTTGTATTATATTCTTGGCTGTGTTTGTTTCTCTACTTCCCAAGTCTTGGCTATGTTTGGCATATGTGTATATAGTTACCTTATTTGCACTCTTAGGGAACACGGGCATAAATGAAATCAACGTCTGAGGAAATACAATTCTCTCAAGGCAACAACATATGAAAATGCTTTATTATCGGAAACAATGTGTTGTAGTTTTTTCGGAAATATCACTCCAGGGTATCAAAACTATCAAAGGCCTTTTCCTCCCGTTTGTGTCTGTAGAGTACTCAATATACTTAGCAAGAAAGAACTGCGTCACATTTGGGCCTGAGGAGCAAGGGCAGCACTTGGAGGAGAGGAGAAAGTTAAATCATGTGACACAGCTTGAACTGGTGGGAATGTCCCTTGTACATCCAGTTACTAATCTTTAATCTTTGTACCAGGCAGAGAGCCAGCACATCCAGTTAACCAGGATAAATGATTAAGGAGCATCATGTAAAAATTGCTGAACATAATTCACTATAACCAAATACATGAATCTCTGGCGTCAACTACCCTTTTAAGATGTATTTCATTTTATTTTATGTTTATGATTGTTTTACCTACATGTATGTCTGCCTATCACATGCTTGTCTGATACCCACATAGGCCAGAAGAGGGCTTTTGGATGGAGTTACAGAGAGCTCTGGGGCACTCTGCGGGGACTGGGAGCTGAACCTAGGTCCTCTGCAAGAGCAGCCAGTGCTCTTAACTGCTGATCCATCTCTCCAGTTCGGGAGCCAACTATTTTGGTCAGATGAGCAGTAATGACAAGATCCAACTCTGAGAAAAGAACACAACACAAAATAAAAACCAAAGAATCATTGGGAAGGTTTCTTGGGCTCACTGTGAATCTGACATGGCTGCGGCTGAGAAGCCCTCCGTGAGTAAAGTGCATCTAAGAACATAACAGCCTGTACTGTTGCAAGGAGGCAGAAATCCAGCAGATTCTCCCATCCAGTTTCCTATGTGGGAGGGTCAAAGAGCCCGTCTAAACACGGCTCTTCCCATGATACTCTTTAAAACGTGTCTCACAAGATGTCTGGGCTTCAACTAATTGGATAAAACAATAACTAACATCATAGAAAAGAAATGGATGATTTCTATAAAATAAAAGTGAGTCTGAGGAACCAATAAGGGGAAGATCACACTACAGGAAAATATACAAAAGATCCAGAGAGTTCAGGAAAAGGAACAAAAAACAGGAAATAGATATACAAAAAAGTACTCCACCTCACTCAGAGTTTAAAAAGTCGAGCTCAAATAATGATGGGGCAGCAATTTTCACTTCCAGCTGGCACAGATTCAAAAGACTAGAAAGAGAGTCGAAAAATGACCCAGCAGGTAAAGGCACCAGCCACCAAACCTGGAAGCCTGTGTTCAATCCCAGAAACCACTTGGTGGGAGGGGAGGCCTGCAAGCTGTCCTCTGACCTCCACATATCCATACAGCCCCACACAAAACAAAGTAAAAATCAAGAGAGAGTAGGAAGAAGCCAGGCATGGTGGTACATGCCTGTGATCCCAGCCCTTGGAGGCACAGGCAGAAGGAACGGAGTTCAAGATCATCCTCAACTACACAGTAGGTGCCTTAAAGAAAGCAAACAGTAAAAACAAGATATCCAGGTGAAGAGATCCCAGGCTGCAATGCTAGGAAAGGGTGATGTCCATGTAGTGTGGTGCTGGCCGTCTTGTTCTCACTGTCTATGAGAATTGATCAGTATGTTGTACTTAACTGATGGAAGGAGAGCAAAGTGCACAGAGATGAGTGTACATGGATCCTAACGGTATCCTGGAAACAAACCATTAAAAGATTGTGATAGAGTATGCAGGCTTGCCGAAAGTGCTCCAAGATACAACAACTAAAAAGAGCAAGTAACCTAAGATAAGACTGAAATAATTTAATTCCTGTTACACAAATGGGAAAAATCCAATGGTGTTTACTCTGAAATGTAAGGACCAGCTGTTTTGGGGAGGGTAGCATTTTGGAGTACCTTCCATTTATAGCCCATGCATTTCTTTAATGTTGGATCATACATTAAAGTTAAAATAAAGACAATGTTAAAATAACATAAAACATGTTAGAAATTGTCATGTGATTTTCTTGTCAAAGATGTTAAATATGAATCTAAATAGCCATCTAAATCTATACTTCTTAATATTCTCTAAGATTAACAATATGGACTTTTAAAATTGACCATTGGGACTGAAGAGATGGCTCAACGGCTAAGAGCTCTTGCTGCTCTCCTTGGGGCCTGGAATTCCATTTCCAGCAGTTCTAGGGGATCCGATGCTTCTAGTCTCCACAGGCACCTGTGCTCTCATGCACCAACCCACATAAAGGTACTCAGACAGCTACACACAAAATAGTAATAATAACTTTTTAAAATACATAATTCAATGTGGTGGTCATGGGGACACATGCCTTTAATCCCAGCATGCAAGAAATCTCAGATTTCTGAGCGTTGGAGGCCAGGTTGGTCTATAAAGTGAGGTCCCAGACAGCCAGGGCTATGTACAGAGTCCTTGCCTCAAAATAAATAAGTAAATAATGTGCCATTAAATATGAAAAATTGAGGATGCCATGGTAGATTAAAAACAGCTAAATGAACGAGGTGAACTTTGCTTAAATTCTCGGTGCAAAACCACAAGGAAGCATTTTATAAAGAACTCTGCTGGGACACAAGCGCACTGGTGAATGTGACAGGGCAGTATTCTAGGATGTAAAATGTAGGAAATACTAATGTAGAAAACCCTCCTTCACCTGAACGGCTTTGCGCCTCTCCTAGTACAGATTTATGTTATTTAACCTTGATTATTTATAGGAGACGAGGACTGTTTCCTATCAAGGCTAGTGTTCTGATTATAACAGTGCTTGTTGGGGGATACCAATGCATTCATTTCTACAATAACTTATCTGGTTTATAGATTTCAAACTAGTGCCTAAAAGTCAACCAGGATTTATTATAAGGCTGGGAAAATTATGAGCTGGAGAGGATATCAAAGATCCTGTAGTATCAACCCCCACATGTTACAGATGTGCAGAGGGACACAGACGTGATGGGTGACTTACATACAATTAACCAGGAGAATAGGTTTGAGGCTTCTCACCACCATATTCAGAATTCTTACCGTAAGTCATTAAGATTTATTTAACCCTTGCTGAGCATTAAAAATGGACTAGACTTCCCAGTGACTTGCCCAAAGAGAGTCATTTTCTACACAGAAAAAGGCTTAACACTGAGGGGAAATTACATGATAATCCTCAAGGAACAAAGAGCCTACGAGTTCCAGCACTTGTAATCATGCAGGCCGTCTGCCCAGTGCAAGCAGAACTAAGACCTGGCCTTTGCTTGACTTTTTTGTTACATAAGAAAACGCTGGGAGTTAGAGCCAACTTTTTTTTTTTTTTTGAAAAAAAAAAGGCAAAACAACTAACAAAAAAATTAATTCCTTTACTCACTTAATCAACATTTCTAGCCTATCTGGTGGAATGATGAGAAATGAATTAAATCCATCAAACAATGTATTCATTATAAAATGTGTATCTGTTGCTTGGGTTAAGGACTCCAGATTGGCACAGCCCCATTTTAAATGGTTTTCTGAGATCAGTCTGGTAGAGGCCCTCTTCACTGTCCCGGAGGCTCTGAAGGGGTATGTGTGCAGCTTGTGCCTTTACTCTGTGCTGGTTAGTTTTTCTGCCAACTTGAAGCAGCTAAAGCCATTTGAGTAGAAGAAGAAAGCTCTGTTGAGAACTGCCTCAACCAGACTGACTTCTGAGCAAGCCTGTGGGGGCATTTTCTGGATTAATGATTGACACAGGAGGGCCCGGTGAGTGATGCAACCCAGGTGCAGGTGTAAGAATGCATGCTAGGCAAACCATGGGGAACAAGCCAGTAAGCAGCACCCCCCACCCGGCCAGCCATGGCCTCTGCTTCAGTCCCTGCCTCCAGCTTTCTGCCCTGACTTCCCTCAGTGATGGACTATGATTCAGAAGTGAAAGATAAAATTAACCTTTTCCTTCCCACACTGCTTTTGGTCATGGTGTGTTATCACAGCAATGGAAACTCCACTTCCTTGCAACTAATTGTAAGTGGAAAGAGTTTTGCTTGTCAGAAAGGAATTTGTCTCTGTTAGTTGGAAATAATATTAGAGACTTTCAGGATCTCAACCATGAACGCACCTCTCTGTGCGGAGGCCGCAGAGGGAGAGGTATGTGATCAATAGGATGGTTCCAAACTGAAACAAATTCTAATTGGTTGTGGATTCCTCGGTGGGGTCACCATACTCAAATTTGGGGGAGGGTGTGTTATGTTAGCTCAGCTCAGATACATTAATGCTTAAGTCTCAAGGGAATGGAATGCAGAGACTCAGCGCTAGCTTGACTCTGGGATGTCCTCTAAAGAGCATTTGCTAGAGGCTTGCTCACCAACCTGGGGAACTATAGAACCCCTAGGAGATGGGACCTATTGAAAGGAAGTTAGGATGATGGAGTTGTCCCCTTGTAGGAGATACTGGGATCCCAGTCTCTGCTCTGTGGTACCAACTCTCATGAGCTGAGCATCTCTGTTCTATCATGCGTCCCCACCCACATCATGATGTGCCGTTTTACCGCAGGCCTCAGAACAAGGGAGCCAGCTGACCATGAGCTGAAACCCCTGCAACCATGAGCTGAAATAAAAATGTCCGCCTTTGAAGATGTTCATCTTGGGTACATTTTAGCAGCAAGAAACCTGACTAACAAACTGTATACTGGTTATGTTCTGGGTAGGAAGCCTGAGAATGTTGACTGGTCAACAAGGTAGGGAAGAAAGGGTGAGTCCCATGGGCACTCCAGAGCCTTCTCAGAGAGAAAGGTGGAAAGTAGGGTCCAGCTTACAATGCTAGTGTGTCTGACCCAACACTCAACCACTGTGACCCAAGCTATAGCATGTGTTGCATACTGGCTCTCTGTGGTCTACTTTACTTTGGCTATAGATCATCTGAAAACGACCATCCCTCACCAACAGTGGCCAGTGATGTCCATGCACTTCATCACTGTCATGAAGGACACCTCTTAGAGGAATTTACAGTTTCGGAATCTTCAGAAACTCCAGAGGCAATCCAACTGTATTCAGAGCCAAAAGGCTAGAACTGCGTAAGGCGGAGCTCAGTTAAGCATTCAATGACATGTTATGGATTGAAGTGACTCATGGTTTGGTGGGGGGGGGCAGGAAGGGAGGGAAGAGGGGGAGAGAAGGGAGATCCCTGAGATGGTGGGGGGATGCTGAAAAGGTACAGAAGTTTCAACACTCTCTCTCAAACAGTGGAAACTGAGCCTTGAGGAGAAGAGGATTTGAAGGCATGGGGCAGCTGTCTCACAACCTGTATGACCAAAGTTGGAAGCTGAGAAACAGTACATAGAGAAGACATATGGATGATCCAAAGTGTTTCCAGTTTTCAGATTACTTACTCTGACTGTCTCCTGAGCAAGGACAATTTCCTGTGGTTTATAAATAGGCCCCAGCTATTTTCGTAAACCTCTGTGTCGATGACCCTTTCTGCAATGTTCCATGGAGACTTCGGATTTCCAGAAGGCAGGAGAAAATGTATAAATATGTAGGAGATGATCCTGAACAAGAAGCCCCACCAGTAAGAGCCCTCACAAAGCCTGTGCAGAAGCTCTGCCCTAACCAGGCACTCACCTTCCCCACCCCTCCCATCCCCTCCTGGCTACTTTGCAGAAGAGCCAAGGCCTTGGCACAGTCGGACCTAGAAGCTGGGAGATAAAAAAGCTCGAGACCTGACCTCATTTGCGTCAGGTCACAGAGAGGGTGGTGCCAGGTTACAATTCAGCTTTCAGATTTCCTTCAACCCCGCTCAAACACAGGATTTCTATCTACACCTATCACTCAAGAAACCAACAGAACTGAAATCCCCACGTTTTCTGGAATGAGACCCTTTTTGCTAGGCTGAGCATCCCTACAGTCTAAACCTGAGGAAGCTCCAAAGCATTGCTACACAGTAGCTGGTGTACTATAGGAAAAAGATAATTCTCTCAGTAGTTAAGGGCTCAGGTTCATATAGATATGTGTTTTCTTTGCAACTGGCACTGTGCTCAGTCTGTCTGAACTCTTCTCTGTTCCAATTTGTTCACCAACATTTGAGTTGCTATGTATTGTTCATTGTGGCCTGAGAAAGATGTTAGATAAATAGATATCTTTTATTTGTATGTTTCTTTTGGTTTCTTGCTAATGTAGATGTAGGGCAAACAGGAACTGATGATACATGTACCTTCCGGTCTTAAACAGTTGGTAAAAAAAGAGAGGAGACCCATCATTCACTCACAAATCAGGGTGAATTAAAATTAATAACAATAAAAATAGCAGCAAAGTAATGCAAAAACCCTGCTAGAAAACCACCGGCCAATCTTGTTACCTGAAGAAATCACTGTCAAACATCTCCCAGACTGCAGAATCCTGCTGGGAGTAATCCTATATGGTTTTCCGAGTTCAGAGCCGTGCCAAAGACCTCTCTAAATGAGAATGGGTGTTAGCAGCCCTATCCCCTTACAGTTGGGTCAATCTGTGTTAAAATTAAACCACCACCAATAGTATTTCTGGCCATCCCCATAGGCCTTCCAAATACCTGAAATTTCTAAATTCTGTGGTTGAAATGGAAGCTCCACCCAATCTATCAAATGTAACAGCACCTGCTTTAAGATGTCTTTTCATGGGCAGAAATTATATCTAGAGTGTCATATGCATGTGTGTTCAAGTTTTTTTAGTGATACAAGTTTTTTTTCTTTAATCCTTTTTTTTAAGCAATAAAATTTTTCTTGGTTTAGTCATACCACACATGTAAGTTTTATATTCACAGGGACTTCCAGATGAGAGGGTGAAGCATTCTTTGTGGACCCATTTTTATAGAGATGAATTGTATGTTAACATATATGTTAATTTGGACTGTATGTTAAACCACCTGATAACTAGAACATAAGTCCATGTGGGAAAAAATAAGTTAACAGACACTGAGAAGGCTGGTGTGTCTTATATC
Source organism: Microtus ochrogaster (assembly GCF_000317375.1). NCBI lineage: Eukaryota > Metazoa > Chordata > Mammalia > Rodentia > Cricetidae > Microtus > Microtus ochrogaster. The sequence continues at coordinate 6,264,512 of NC_022027.1, read as the reverse complement.
TGCTTTTTGAATTTTGTCTCCAATATGATTAGTCTCAAGATTTGAAAAAAAACTAGAACAGAAATATCATGGTTCCTATTCTGGAAATCAGTCAGGTCTTCCCATTTTGATATTTTTTTTAAAAAAATCACATAAATATATACAAAGACTCGAATCAAAAACAAACCAAAACAGCAAACATCACTTCCCTGCAATGTGGCAATTGGAGTGGCTTATCTTCTGTGCGGACTGCAGGAAGAGAGATTCGGGTCTTCTGTTCTGGGAACTTGCATGTTTACAAACAGTGAGACAGCATGAGGATGGCAGGACACACCTTCCGCTTTTCTCCAGCAGAGCCCGGGAGGACTTCCCAGAAGGGCTCCCTTCCCAGTGCTGCTTCCAGAATCACCTAGCACAAAAAGAAAGGAGGGATTGGTCTGAGTTATTTTAGAAATGGGGATGAAACATTTACCTCTCGATTCTAATGAATTAAAAAATTTTACATACAAAGTAATGAGTTTCATCATGACCCCCCCCTCTTTTTTGTTTTTTCTAAACAGGTTGTCTCTGGGTAAAAGCCTAGCTGTCCTGAAACTAGCTCTTGTAGACCAGGCTGGCCTCAAACTTACAGAGATCCACCTACCTCTGCCTCTGCATCCCTGGTACTGGGATTAAAGGTGTGTGCTCCCACCATCGGCCATCATGACATTTGGATAAATATATAGATGATGGATGGATAGAGAGAGAGAGAGAGAGAGAGAGAGAGAGAGAGAGAGAGAGAGAGAGAGAGAGAGATCATTGTCCCTTGCTCATGTTTGGTCCCACCACTTCTTTCTCCCTCTCTTCCTCCCTCTCCTTCTACTGGCTCCCTTTCTCCCTCATGAAGCCTCCTTATGTCCTCATGTCTCTCTCTCTCTCTCTCTCTCTCTCTCTCTCTCTCTCTCTCTCTCACACACACACACACACACACACACACTCATTCATTTCACTCATTACTCATTCATTATATGCTTATTTACGTATATATTTGAAGCCATAGCCCAGAGAGAGGAAAACATGCAGTAATTTGTCTTTTTTTTTCTCATTCATTACTCTCTCTCTCGTTGCCCTCTCTCCCTCCCTTTGGACTGCTTCCCTGCCTCCTATGCGACTCCCTCTGCTTTCATATTATACACACTGGTTTGTTCATATGCTTGCTAACTTTCTAAGAGACTCACTCAGGCTTGCCTCAACCTTGCTATGTATTCCAGATTAGCCTTGAACTCTCAATATTCCTGTCTCAGTGGCCTGAGTCCTGGGATTGCTGGTGTATGCCACCATGCACAGCAGGGTTCCTATTTCTTTTTCTTTTTTATTTTATTTTATTTTTTGAGACTAGTATTTAATTGCAACATTTCTCCTTTCCATTTCTTCCCTCTAAATCCTCCCCTATATCCCTCACCACTCTTCTTCAAATTCATGGCCTCTTTTTCAATGTTATTGCAAGCATGTATGGATATACATTCATATTTATTTTTAATTATTTATTTTTATTTTATGTACATTGGTGTTTTGCCTGCATGTACATCTGTGTGAGGGTGCTGGATCCCCTAGAACAGGAGTTACAGACAGTTGTGAGCTACTATATGGGTGCTGGGATTTGAACCCAGGTCCTCTGGAAAAGCAGCCAATGCTCTTAAACTTGGAGCCATCTCTCTGGCCCACATACGTATTTCTAAATATAATCTGTTCAGTTCATATAATGCTACCTGAATTACGTCTTCAGGGCTGACCTGCACAGCACTAAACAGCAAGTTGGAGTGCTCTTCTTTGGAGAAGACCACTTCTCCCATTTCCAACTTTCTTCTGTTATCTAGTTCTTTGTGTAGGCTTAGGGGTGAGGCCTCGTGGGCTTTTCTTCCAATAGTTTGGCATGCTCATTCGTGTCATCCTTATTTAGCTCGTGTTTGGGCCGTCATATGGGTGAGACTTCATGGGTGTAGCTTCTGTTAGTACAGGGAAATGATCTTATGGTGAACTTCCTGATCCTCTGGCTCTTACCATCTTTCTGCTCTGTCTTCTGCAATGTTCCCTGAGCTTTAGCTGCAGGACTGCTCTGCAGATGTATCCACTGGGACTGGACTCTGCAACTCTGCATTTTGGTTGGCTTTCATTTTCTGTAATGGTCTTCATTTGTTAAGAAGAGGAATTTTCTTGGTGAAAAGTGAAGATTAAAGTTATTTGTGGACGTCAGGGCCAATGTTTATAGATTATTGTCAGAGATTATGTTAGTTTAGTAAATTAGCTGTTGCAGATTCTCCTCCAATAACCATGATTTTACTACTGAACTGTTAGCTAGGTTCCCAGTACCAGGCACGGTATCTCTCTTGTTGATCAGGTCTTAGATCCAATTACAGAGCTGTTGGTTACCACCAGGACATGTGTGCCACGATTGCACCATTAAGGTTACCAAACCATGTTGGTCACTGGGTTTTCTCTTTCTCGATGTAGCTACATGGACATCTCTGTAGGCACTTTCATCTCTGCCATTATAGAAGTCTATTATATACTCTTCAGGCAACTGTATACACCCAAGTGACTGGAAGGAACAAGGTCTGAACACAGAAATTTCTGCTCAAAAACCCTTCATCGAACTGTTCATAAAAGCAAAAAAATCTGAAACAACACACAGAAATAAATGTGAGGTATATCCACGGAACACCACGAAGCTATCATGATAAAGAAAAGGATAAAGGAGCAAACAAGAGCCCTCCAGGATGTCTTAAGTTAGAAAAACAAGAGGCAGAGCAATCCCTACAGCTTGTTACCTGCTGAGTAAGAAGCAAAGAAAAGTTTTAAGAAATACATTTGGTTCTGTTTATATATGCCTAAAGAAACATTGGATTGGTACCCTGGAGAGTAGTGCTTAACCAATTTACAAATGTAGCCACCTTTTAAAATGTGGCTGTAAGTCTGCTCTCTTATATGAATGGGGGGGGTGCAAAGTAACTGGAAATGGGGTTAGATGAAGTAAATAACGATACATATAATTTTCATTTTCATTTTTTATGATGTGTATATGATGTGCGGTGGTGGGAGGCAGGGTGGAAGCGCATGGCATAGTGCATGTGTCAAGGCTAGAGGGTGACTCGTGGGGTTGGTTCTCTCCCTGTAACTATATGTGGGCTCTGATAATTGAACATAAGTTGTCAGACTGCACAAAAATGAGTCATCTTACCAGCACAGGGTACATATCTTTAGCGTGTGTGTGTGTGTGTGTGTGTGCGTGTGTGCATGCACAATGAGTGCAGGCATGTCTACTCATGCATGTCCACGAGGAGACCACAACAGAGCAATGTCAGCTGTCTGCCTCTGTTGCTTTCCACTTTACTTTCGGGTGATAAGGTCTCTCGCTGAACCTGGAGCTCGCCATTTCTGCTCTATTAGCTAGCTAGTGAGCTCCTAGTATCTGTCTGCATCCCCTGCTGTGAAACAACCTTTCTACACTGTAAATATGCATTGCTCTCATTGGTGATAAAAAGCCGACTGGCCGATAGCTGTACAGGAAGAGATTGGGCAAAACAGCCACACAGAAGGAATGCTGGAAAGATGAGGGTGGAGGAGTCCGGAGTCATCAGCAGATGCAGAGAGAAGCAAGATGCAAGAAATCCATACTGAAAAAAGACACCAAGTCACATAGATAAGAAGTATGGGTTCATTTAACTGTAAGAACTAGCTAGTAACAAGCCTGAGCTATTGGCCAAGCATTTATAATTAACACTGCGTCTCTATGTGCTTATTTGAGAGTGGCTGCCGGCACAGGAAAACTCCATGTACCATTCCCCACCCCACATCCCTATTCTTATCTCTCAATTCTGGGGTTAAAGGCACTCACTGCCATGCCTGACTTTTATATAAATTCTGGGGATCCAAACTCTGGTCTTTTTACTTGTGTGGCAGACTCTTTACCTATGGAGCCATCACCTCAGTCCTCTGATGTGTGTGTGTGTGTTCTCGTGTGTGCATGCGTGTGAGCATATGCTATGGCGTGTATATGGAGGTCAAAGGACAACCTTGCACGGTAGTCCTAGTCTTCCTTCTAATGTTCGAAACTGGGTCCCTCTGTTCTTTGCTTCTGGGTAAGTCAGGCTAGCTGGTCCAGGAGCCTGCAGAGATTCTCTGGTTCACCTCCCATCTCTTTATAAAACACTGGGCTTACAGATATCTGCTACCATGCCTGATTTTACAAGAGTTCTGTGGGTTCAACTCAAGCCCTTATGCTTACACAGCAAGCAAGCATTTGAGTACTGGCTATCTCCCTAGCCCTGATCTGATGAAGTGAAAGGATCACTTATCCAAAGAAAAATCTACAACTAAAAGAGAAGTCTCTGATTGTGGCAATGAGCATTTTCAACAAAACAGATGAGAACTAAGACATGATGAACTCATTCATCACTGTAGCTTTGTCCTAGGGTACAAAGCCCTGTAGCAGAGTTGTCACCTGATGCTGGTGCTGTGGAAACCTGGAGCCACGGTCGCTTGGGATGAGAGAGGTTGGGAGCAATATCAGCAGCCGTATTCCTTCTGAAGATCAGGGAGAATGAAGTTCATGGGGACAGACCAGGTAGCCCAGCGAATGCTCAAATCTCATAGCGGGAAAATAAATTGAAGAGTAAGGAGAGCAAGCTTTGATTCCTTTCCTAGTGAATAGGCAAAGCTGGGATTGCCTGCATCAACACCGAACATCAAACAGGAAATGGCTTATGGCTAACTCTGTTGTCTTCCCACCCAACAGGTGAAATCCCAGACTTCTCTCAAATTTTGCTAAGCAGTAAGAAACTTGGACAGGATATATATATATATCCTCATCCATCCATCCTATTACAGAGTTTCTAACAATCTGAGATCCAGTGTATGGATTCTCAGCTTGCTCAGAGTCCAAGTCCTCTTTGGAGAGGTCAGGAAAGCACAAATGGCCCTGCAGCTGAGACAGGCCTGTGTTTACCCAGGACTCCTGCTTGGCCACTCCTGGGAAGGCCTCAGAAGAGCTCTTCAAAGCAGTCCTCAGAAAAACAAACACCCCCACCCCACCCCACCCCACCTCCTGCCCCCTTCAGAAAACAAACTACAGTATTGCTCTGTTCACGGAACACAAGGGGATTTTATACTTAAGGGTTTTTGTCTTTTCTTTTCTTACTCCACACTGGCACCGTTTACTAAGGAGCGGGTGGCTTTCAAGTTGGGTTATTTGAAACATAAGCACTTAAGAATCCAGATGCTCCAAACTTTCCCAATCCATACAGCCTTCATCTGAAAACCACCCTTTTTACAGTTTTATTGAAACTATGCCTGTCGAGGAGAAAGGGTATCTTTGACTACATTTTAGAATTGTGTGTGTTTATATCAAAGGCAGAAGAATAAAATGTCTCAGATCTTATTTCCTCTTTCAAACGTTTGGAAACAACTTTTATGGAGTGTATTGACATTAATGTTCGTAATCCCAACACTCAGAAGGCTGGCATAGGAGGATCCCAAAGTCAACTCTGATACATAGAAAACCACTGTGCCTAAGGCAGAGTGGGAGGGGACTTAAAACTCGTGCTTGCTCTAACCTATCAGTAAAGGAAGGAACTCAGGAGAGAAAGAGCCCATAAACCATAAGAAACAACCTGGAGGGTCAGGGTGGGGTGTGGAGGGAGGAGTCCATTTATCTTCTGACAGAGAGATATCACATTTATGCTGTGGCCATGCATCTAATCCACATCAGAAGGTGTAGGATAGAAATGAGGTTATTCCAAATACCAAGGTGTTATTTAGGGGCAAAGCAGACAGAATTTTAGGTCTCAGTCTAAAGCACTGGTTCTCAACCTATGGGTCGTTGACCTCTTTGGAGGTCAAACGACCCTTTCACAGGAGTAGCCTATCAGATAGTCCGCATATCAGATATTTACATTATGATTCACAACCGTAGCAAAATTACAGTTATGAAGCAGTAGTGAAAATAATTTTATGTTTTTGGGTCACCACAACATGAGGAACTGTTAGGAAGGCCGAGAACCACAGCTCTAGACTGAGGAATACTCCAACAAACTGCCTCTGGCCTTCCCTGCTGTCTGTAGAGAAAAGCTTTTTTTCTGATTCTCTTTGAGTCTCTGAACTTTCTTTAATAAACTGGAGGCACAAACCCTTTACAATGGCCAGCAAACTGTGTCACACTTGGGGGACAGAGGTTCATCTTGAAGCAACGGCTCTCTGTCCTTGCCAAGGTTTATGTACACTTCCAGAGAGTGGCACTGTTCTTTGGCTCACAGAAAAGCATCCCGACTCTCTAGCCTGCTCCCCGCCCCACAGCCACCGAGGCTGATGGGGACGTCGGAGAACCTGGGACTTGGACATCTGACCTCGATTTGGAGTTATTACTTTGTAGTTAACCCAACTTCTAGTTGCTTTCCTTCAGTTTTCCTGAGTCTGAGGATTCAGCTACTGACAACCTCATTTGACAACAGCATTGTCCAAGAGAAAGGTAAACGCAGTCCACATATATATTAAAATGTCCAATTGCTACATTTTTAAACATAAAATGGTGAAGTTAACTTTTAAAAACAGAACTTATTTTACTTTTTATATCAGTCGTGTCTAAATGTTAAGGGTTGAGGACTGTTGAGATGGCCCAGCTGGTGAGCATGCTCACTGCCAAGAACAATGACCGACGTTTGATTTCCAGAGTCCACACAATGGACTCCTACACACACAAAATAAAATGTAATAAAAAAAATTGGGGGCCCAGCAGTGGTGGCACACACCTTTACTCCCAGCACTCAGGAAGCAGAGGCAGGTGGATCTCTGTGAGTTCATGGCCAGCCTGGTCTACAGAGTGAGTTCCAGGACAGCTGGGACTACACAGAGAAACCCTGTCTTGAAAAACAAAAAGAGCAAAACAAAACAAAAAATTGAAAGATTTTAGTTCTTTTTTAACTGAGTCTTTGGAATCTAATATGCATTTTTATAAAATTTACTGTTAAGTAGATTTAGGTTAAAATGTGTAATTCATTAAAACTAAGTGAAACCGAAAGTCAAGTCCCTGTTATTCTAGCCACGTTTCGAATACTTCATAGCCATGTGGCACTAGGCCTAGGAGTCCCTGTACCTGGAGCCTTTCCTTTTTCATTCTTAACAGCTACTCACTTAAGAGGGATTCCAGGAAATCCTTGTGGCTGGTTTCATTCCTGCAGTTAGAGCTTCAGCATCACTCACACATTTCCATGTTGTGAGAACTAGAGCCAACTCTCCGTAGATGTGCAGTGGAATAGGTTAGCACACACGTGGGAGGTAAACCGCAATAAATCCTGTCTCAAGAGGAGGATTTGGGCAAATCTAAAGAGCCTGAAGACTTTCCGGAAACTAGAGACTGGTTGGAGGCTGATACATAGCAAGGTATTTAAAATCATTTCACTTTTGAAATACATTTAACATCTTAAATGACATGCATAAAACAAAAATTACCATCATCTTTTCACGTTTGTTGTTTGTGGGATAGCATGCTGGACTTGAGCTCATATGTAGTCCAGGCTTCTTGGCAATCCTCCTGCCTCGGCCTTCTGAGAACTGGGATTGCAAGGGTGCATCACCACATGTGGGTGAACGTGAACATTTGGCAGTATTTCATTTAATAAGGAGACTACAAAATCACCACCTTTATATAATTAAAAAATAAAGTCATCACTTCAAAATAAAACCAATGCTATATCCATTCTGCAGTATTCATACTCTGTTTTTTCTCTCTGACTCTTCACCCAGAGCCACAAATCTGATTCCCACCTCCATGGATTTGCCTATTTTGAACATTTCATATAAATGCAATAATATAACACGTGACCTTTTATCTGGATTATTTCACTTAGTGTTTTCCAGGTTCATTCACTGCATGGCATACATACCGTCAGCACCCCGTGCCTTCACTATGGCTGAACAGTGTCCCACTGTATAGACAGCGCATCTTGTTTACTCATTCTCTGATGGACATTGGGGCTGTTTCTAACTTTTGGCTATTATGAATAATACCAGTTATTCATATTAGGCACAAGTATTTCCTTAACTACCTGCTCTCAATTCTACTGGGGTGGTTGTCATGTAGAAAGTATACTTTTAGCTTTTTCAGAGACTGCTAGACTTTTTCACAGTGGCTGCTTTTTTTTTTTATTTCTACCAGCAATGAATAAAGCACCCAACACCTCACTTTGTCACTAATATCTGTTGTTTTCTTCTTATTGTTTTGATTACAGCTATCCTAATGGGTATGAGGCATTTTCTATTGCTTTTAATTTTCATTTCCCTCATAGCTGATGAAGTTGAGCCTATTTTAGGAGCTTGTTGGACACGTATAGAACATGGATGAAAGATAGATTCAGGTACTTTGACCATTTTGAGCTGGGATTTTGTTATTTAAGAGTTCTAAGTTTTGGATATTAGACTCTTGGTAAAGCCTTACTAGTTGCTATTTATGATTATCATTAATCATATTCAATTCAAATAAACCAGAAATTTTTAATAGAAACTTGAGACTATTCTGATTTGTTATAAACTTCCTTTATATTTATATTACTATGTAATCAGATTTCTTACTCACTACAATGGAAAATTCAAAAAAAATTAAAAATTTAAAAATAAAAAAAACTGCCCACTGCTCTCTTTTAGAACACAGATTATACTCTTCTAGGTATATATTTAATAAATTACTTTACGTCAGCTATCATACATTTAGTGCCAAAAGGTACTCATTCAGGATGATGGTTTGAACATATGTCTTTAGGGTTTTTTTTTCAAAATAAAATTAATTTTTTTTTGAGACAGGGTCTCATGTAGCCTAGGGTTAGCCTCAAACTTGCTAAGTAGCTGAGATTGCCTTATACTCCTGGTCCTCCTGCCTCCGAGTCCCACATGCTCCCAAGAGCACAGGCTTGTGCTACCACACTGGACGCCTCAAAACATTTTGATGCTGAGGAAAGTTCCCACACTTCATAGGAGTTTAAAAAACAAAACAAGCAAACAAACAAAAGGACAAGTATAAGAATAAATAAAAATTAAGAAAATTATTCAGGCTTTAAAAAAAATCTGTTCTGATTTTGAAGTTTAAGGCTAAGGCCAGTATAATAAAAGATAGGTTCTACTTGGGCTAATGTAACAAAAGAATAATTAGAGTACCGTTCTTTTCTAAAGTAAATGGTTGTAGTCTTCTTGTTTACACAGATATGGGTCCAGGTGCAGTCACATGACTTACTTTGGCATATGAAAGAGGGAGAAAGGGACCAAGTGTCACTGCTTAGTTGCTGGCACAGTCTTCTGTTACCCTGGAGTTGGAAGCACTCATTGACATGAGGCACCCTAACATTAAAGTACCCTGGAATCTGAGCTGGAACATGGAAGACAGCTGCCCCAGAAAGCCTCTTGGTTCCAGAGCTAACTTTATAAAGCAATAAATTAACCTTTGCTGATTTAGGGACCCGTATGTTAAGATCTGGAAGTTTCGTGTTATCGCTCCACAACACAGTCTACAGTTACTAACAGATCTTAACAATATCCCCTCCATATTTTAAGTGGCAAGTTAAAATGACAATTTATATCAGCATGGCTTTTGTGATTTTGAGTGCCTCCCACTCCCGCTGGAGAGTAAGCCTAGGCACAGAGCTAAATCACTAACCTCTCTGCAAAACTTTGATAATAAAATATTTCTAATGGGCATCATGTCTCACGCTGGTAAGCCCAGCACTCAAAAGGCTAATGTGGGTGTGTTGCTGTGAGTTTGAGACCACCTTAGCAATAAAGTAAAATCCTGTCTCAAAAAACAAGAACAAATGGCATATTGTTTCTCTGGAAGACACAGTCATATATAATCATAGGGTATTTTTGAATGGAAAGTAGTTATGTTACAGATATAATGATAAATCCTAGGTTCCTTTCAATCAACCTTAATTCTAATGTAAAGATAAACATCTACAAAAGTGCTTCTGAGCTATCTGACGAGATTCTGAGTTGTCACCACCACTAACTAAAGTTTTAAATATTTTTTTTGTCTAAATATTTGCCTTTTTCAGAGATGTCATCTTAAAGAACATCTCCAGGTTCAGAACTGGTCTCTCCTGGGTGATTTTTATTTTCCATCAGAAGAGTTTGGAACGGCGAGGCAAGTAGTGTCTATAGAGAGAGTCTGAACCCATGCCTTTCACTTCTTTTTCAGATTAATTACTGGTTGTGGAGGGCAGGGGGGCTCCTTCCTGACGACAGAATAAGACTTAAGTGGGAGTTTCGAATGGGGAAGAGGAGATGAGTCATCCATCAAGAGATGTGCTTAAAGGACCTGGATGAAGGAAGCACTTAGGTGGTGCTGTTTCACAATCGCTCTGGAAGAATGTGAAGCGGGGCGTTTCCCAGTATTGACGTGGTGGTTTCCACTGGTGATCTATTAACAGTGAGGGCGGGGTGATGCCTACCCCCCCCCCCATAGACCCATGAAAGAAAAACAACTTTCATTTCTAGTGGATTTCCTTCATTACTCAATAAGGGTAGCAGCTTCCATGTGGATTCTGTTTGATTCAGTTCAACAAATACTTTTTAGAACCTCTTAAGTGAACAAACGGTTCAAAAGAACAAATAGACAAAGAAACCTAGCCTTGAAGGAACTGACCTCCTGGCTGCGTTATCAGCCTTCTGAGAAAAAAATGTGAAATTACTTGCCTTCCTGAACTTTTTGCATGTAAATCAAAAGCAAACATTGGTAAGAAATCCAAACCGATAGTAAAGCCCCAAACATGAACAATCATCTTCAGTGGCTTGTGACAACTGAATTTTGTTTTAACACTAAAATAAGCAGCCATCACCCCAGGGAGTTTTTTTAAGCGTGTGGGCAGATCTTTAGGGAACACTGCCTTTGGCTTTTGAAGCCAAGGACCAACTTCCCTTGAAAGGTCCAAGGTGCTGTGTTGGGCGTCTTACAGAACTGGGAGAAAGCCAGTGTGTCCGGATCCTGTTCCCCAAAGAGCATTTCTATTCGGAGTCACGATGATTCGCCATTCCTTTCATCCCTTCAGAACAGTTACGGGATTTCTGCTCAGCCTGGGAGATGACACGGTGACCAATGGGCTGGTTTGTGAAGGGCAGTTGACATAAATTAAGAAAAAAAAAAAAAGTCCAGTGTCAGAAAATGGAGGTGGGAGAACTCCAATCTTCACGCCATCTCAGGGGTCCTCCCCAGCAGCCAGGAAACCTCACTTGCAAAGATCCAGGACAGAGCACCTGGCCTCAGGTTAAAGTCGAGCCTGTGCTTGGCCATGAGCAGGAGTTGGATAAACTACTTGCAGACTATTGCCAACTACCCGGGTGGTGGGGGGGGGGGGAGGATGAAAGCGTTCACCATGAAGGAATACATTAACCGCTTGAAGAAATACGCGTGACTGGCCCCAACGCCCAAAGCTTCCCTCGGAGAGGTCACCGTCACCCTTCTCCAAGCTGGACATCATCACTGAGCTCAAACCAAGCCAACGACGCACCCAAACCTCCCGGTGCAATTCCTTCGCCATTGCATTCTAAAGGTGACCATCGTGGGCGAGAAGAGGCTGCACAAGTAACCGAGAAAATTAGCCTGTCTTTTTCCATGGCGATAATCGAATTAGCCTCAAATTAAACGTGTAATTGGCCCTCGATGGATGCAGGGACAAAAGCCCCCATTGTCCTATGGCTCCCGCGGTGGCGGCTGCAACCTTACCTACCCCGCCCAGGCCAGACCCCGTCGCAGGGAGCGCGGCCCAGGGCCGGGAAAGCACTGGAGCTCGGGAGAGCGTGCACGCGCTCGCCGTTCCCCGCTGCCTCCGAGCCCGCGCTGGGTGGGCGGCTGCCTGGCTGCAGGGCTGCGCGCAGGGCGGAGGGCGCGCGACAGGGAGGAGCAGCTGAAGCTCGGGGGGTGCGGGAGGCGTGCGCGCGCTCCCGACGCCGAGCCTAGCCGCGCCCGCGCCCCTCTCCCCGCCCCGCTCGCCCGCCCCGCGCGCTCTCTCCTCCCTCCTCCCCGCCCCGCGCCCGCCCAGCCCCCGGAATCAGTGCAGCTGTCGCCGTTCGGGCTGCGGATTCCTCCAGTCCCTCCCCCGGCCGCCTCTCCTCCCGGAGCGAGCGCGCAGCCCCGCGCAGCAGCGCCCACTGGTCCCGTCCTGTGAGCCCCGGCCCCAGCCGCCGCCAGCCCCGCGGAGTCGCCTCCCCGGCCCACCCGCCCGGCCGCCGAGGAGCGGGAGGAGGACGGGACCCCGGCGCCCCCACCCCACCCCCGGAGGTAGGTCGGGGTCCGAGGCAGGAGGATGCCAACTCACCCCAGGCTGTCTGCGGACGGGCGGGCGGAGAAGGGGCGCGGGCCGGGGCGCGTGACGCGGCTGCTGCCCTGCGCCCCGGAGGCCGTGGGGGCGGGGAGCGGGCCCTCGGGGCGCGGCGGGCTCCGCCGCAGTGAGGACGCCTGCCACTGACCGTCGTGGGCCCTGTCACGGGGGTGGGTGCCGAGTGTGGGGTCTCCCAGGGGCTCTTCTAATCTCCGTGCGTAACGGTGCGGGGCTGCGGCCGGCGTGGTCCGGGCTGCGCTGCTACAGCCCAGCGCGCCCCGCCGCCCCCGCCTCGCCCAGTCCCGCGCCCGCGCAGGGCTGGGGGAGCCGCCCTGGGGCGCCGCGCCCGCCCTCGCCTCCTGCCATCCAGCCTTCAACAGGTTAGTGCGGGTGCGAGGACCCTCGGGCCCTGCTTAGGGTAGGTGGGCTGGACGCCTCTGGTCACCGGCTCACGGTAGCCGCTTCAGGGGAGCCTTCCCTTTGTTTTTGTGACAGGAGAGGTGCCAGGTGCTGCCATCGAATCGGGGGGAGGCTTACGGAAAGCATTGCCCGTTATTTTTGCAGTCAAGCCAGAGCAGATAGTGAGGAGAGGGATGTGTGGGAGTGCTTCAGCAGAAGAGAAAATGGATTCGGTACGGGCTCTTTGGGCGGGGATGTGCGTTTTTGGCAAGATGGATGGCTCACGGTGCCCTCACCGTGATGCAGCACAATGCAGCAGTATCGCAGCCTCCGAGCTTCTCTCCGGCAGGGCTTGGCACAGCCACCCGGCGCCTGCGGCCCCCGCCCGGCCCCACCCAGGCCCAGAGCAGCCCTTCGCCTGCGCCCGGAGCTGCTTCTACCTTGTCTTGGTACTGTGGCGAGACGTGGCGTCGGAAGGAGCAGGTCATCTAGGGTGTGAGGGGGGTAGCCTTCGCTTTGGGGACGACTCTTCCTGCCCTGCCTGTTGGCTCTGGGGGACCAAGGCGCGCCCTGCAGCACTGATGCAGGCCAAAGCAGCTGGCCTGCGGATGCGGGCGGGAGCCTGATACTAACCAGGGACCAGCACTGGAGGGAGGGGCTGCAGAAGGACACGGCCCAGCGGTGTGCAGAGGCTGTGGTGCATTCAGTGTGGATTCCCAGCTTTTCTATGCATCGTTCATAAACCATAGGCACAACCCAGATAGGCACTGGTTCCATCATTTATAAAAAGTTGGTGATTATTAATTAGACTATCACAGCCATGACGTTACAGTTCCTTATCTGTCTTTGGTCATTTCTGAGAAAATGGATTTTTCCTCTAGGAAATCATCTTTGAAGTGAAATAATTTTTCATTTCAAATCATATGCTCCTAAAAACGTTTATTAAAATAGAGCATTTTTTCTTTGCTCTTCAGTTATGTTTTTCTGATGCAGAATTAAGGAGCATATAAAGTCTCAACTAATGGCAATCCTTTTAACTAAATTTACATTTCAACACCACACAAAACACAGAATATTACCTTTCGCACAGTTTGGAGCTGATATATTTGAAATAAAGTCTAACTCTCTACAATGTAGCAGTATATATTCAAACTGGCATTTTCTTGAAGTAAACTTGAGCAGGCTAAAGAGGTTATGTTTTGAAAATTACCAATATTGTATGTTAATTTTGACTCATCTCCTTCAAATTCACGAATATATTCCAATACAGAGAATCCATTAAAGTCACTGCCTAGAAATTAGTGATGAAACCAGTTTTTAAATGATAAATTTAAATGTCTTATGTTAAAAATTAGTATTTATAATTCAAAAGTCATAAAAACAAGAGATCAAAATAAGTGTGTCTATTTAATGTTCAGCATCAACTTGTAAGCATTAGCACAAAGAATAAAAATATAGCATTCTATTAAGTTGTTCTAAAGGAAAATTTTATGTGATTCTTTTAACCTGTTTTTTTTAATCTGTTTTTTTTCTGCATGGCAAGTGCAATTGTTTGTTTGGATTCTCTATTAAGGACTTGTTGATAAATGTCATGATTGATAGCAAATTGGTTGACTTCCAACCAGACTTGTAGGTTCAGGTAGCCAAACCAACCCTCCAGGCTTAACTAATGGGGTTATGATGGTCACTGGCTGCATTTGTGGTTGGTTATGTGTATTTTTATGTACATATTTTCATAGATGTTGCTGGGGACAGGGGTTGAGGCCTCTGCTGTTGATATCTCATGAAGAGATGGTCCCCAGTATCATCCAAGTCTCCACTGGTACACAGGAAATGTCCCTTTAAGCTGCCATTTCTGTATTTCATTTATGATGGAAGAGGTGGCAAGTGGGATAAATCTCAGATGTCACCCCAGGCTGACCTAAAATGTATACATGAAAGGCAGATGTCAATATAATAACTGGAAGGGAAGATGAGCCTTTCAAAGCCAAGGGTGAGCCTGCTTTTGTTTTGCTTTTAATCTCTGATGAATCTGTTAGCATAGAGTAAAACAGCCTGTAATCTGTGGTGTGTGTGCGCATGTGCGTGGGTGTGTGTGTGGTGTTGTATCTGGTGTGTGTATATATGTGGTGTGGTAAGTGTGTGGTATCTGTGGTATGTGTGTGTGTGATGTGGTAAGTGTGGTGTTTGCATAGTGTCTGTGGTGTGTTTGTATGTGTGGTGTGGTAAGTATGGTATCTATGGTGTGTGTATGTGGTGTGGTAAGTGTGTGGTATGTGTGTAATGTCTGTAATGTGTGTGGTGTGGTAAGTGTGTGGTGTCTGATAAGTGTGTGTGGTAAGTGTATGGTATGTGAGTATGTGTGGTGTGGTGTGTGTATGTGTGGTGTGTGTGTCTGTGTGGTAAGTATGTGTGGTAAGTATGTAGGGTGTGTGTGTGTGTGTGTGTGTGATGTATGTGTATGTGTAATGTGTGTAATATCCGTAGTGTGTGTGATGTATGTAGTATCTGTAGTGTGGTGTGGTGTGTGTCTGTGTGGTGTGGTAAGTATGTAGGGTGTGTGTGTGTGTACGTTATTTGGAGCTTCTCTAATACTCAAGGGCTGTTCAGAGATGGGGCTTTGGATTTGAGCTTCTCGGCTGTTTTCACTATCTAAAATTATGTTGCATAAAGATTTTTTGAGTATTGTGGGAATGGATTATGCAGACATTATGAATTTACTATGTTGTAGAAAACATCCTGTGTTGATGTCACAGGAGGTTTAGCTGTTCTGACTTACACACCAGCTGCAGAACTCTGTTGGGTTGAATGCTTTGTAACTGTCATGTCTGCAGTGACCAGAACTTTCATCTGTAATGATGGAAAGCAGTGGGGTAGGGAAGCACTGTCCCCGGGTCTCTGTGGTGTTGGAGATCCTCCTGGCCAGAAACCTGACACCAGCAGTTCCTTTGGAGAACTGGCTTCTTTGTCTTGGATGGATGGAAGTGTGACTTTCCATGGAGAGATACTATTTTGAGATAGAAGGATGTTAATAAAAAAGCAGATTTAGCTAAACAGGAGGGACAATCACCTAGTGTTTTTTTGTTTAAGATAATTGTGAGCTTTTCATTTTAAGATCCTATTTTGTACTTAGTTGTTTTGGGGACAGGATCCACTGATCTAAAACTCCAGGGTTTAAGTGATCCTCCTGCCGCCTGGCTAAAGAGTGTATTTTTAGTGATAATCTTACAGTCCAAGTTGTTGTTAGGATTTTTGTTAACTTACTAACTTACGCTCAGCAGTAATACTCCCTTTATTAGGTTGAGCCCTGACCAACACCTTTCTTTTAAGGGGTCTTTTCTACTATTCTGTGGGTTTCCTTACATAACCCTGGGTCCTTCTGTGGTTTACTGGCATGCAAACCAACCTTGAATGAGGAAGGAGCCAGGGTTTCAGCTGCAAAGCTACTGCTGAAGCCCCAAGGACTCCTCTTGGAAGCTTTCAGACTATACTCCTTGCTTCACAAAGACCAAGTTGAATTCTCTGATTTTTCTCGGTAGTAGTTATGTCATGTTCAAGATTATGTAGTATAAGAATAACATTTTTTGTAACTAATGAGTAAAACTTATTCCAATTGGATAGACATATAATGAGTAAAACTTATTCCAATTGGATAGACATATATTTTCTATTTTAAACCATCACCTTCAGAGACAAAGAGTCATGGATCAGTGGTTAAGAGTGTCCTCTGCTCTTAAAAAGGACTTTTTGAGTTTGGTTCCAGCACCTATGTTAGGCAGCTCACCACCGCCTATAACTCCAATTCCAGGGAATCTGACTTCATGGGTACATGCACACACACACACAATTAGAGTAAATCTTAAAAAATAAAATAAAATATCAGTCGGGCGGTGGTGGTGCACGCCTTTAATCCCAGCACTCGGGAGGCAGAGGCAGGTGGATCTCTGTGAGTTTGAGGCCAGCCTGGTCCATAAGACCGAGTTCCACGACAGGCTTCAAAGTTAAGGAGAAACCCTGTCTTGAAAAACCAAAATAAATGAAAATAATGAAATACCATTTTTGGACAAGGCATTTTGATATCATTCGTTCATGGACCACCATTATTAGAATCCCTCAGTAGCTTGCTATGATTGTGTCCTCCAGACTGCACTCCAGAACTTCCCGGTTAGTCTCTGCATTATAGCAAAATGCACAAAATGTTTGAACATTCAGTTAATGAGCTCTGTCCTGCTCTTTCAAAATATCAAAAGCTTCCTGTGACTGAAGGCACAAAACCCATCATCTGAGTCCTGTTTTCCAAACCCATGTAATGGTGGAAGGAGAGAACAGAGCCACAGAGTTTTCCTCTGGCCTGCACGTGTGCATCATGACATGTCCCTCCCTATACACATACTAGACACAAGGAGTAATGAATTTTTTAAATTTCAAAGCTTCCTGTATACTTCTCCTTTTAGGTTGAAGTATCTCTGGGCATGTGTATGCACACATGTGTGTCTTGCCACTAGATGGAGAAATCTGTGTAGTCCTATTTCTTATTGGCAATCTAGATTTCTAAGTCTGTGGATTAGCCTTCTCTTAAAAGTCTTGGGGATTTATTTTGTCTATTTTTAACTTTAAATAAGCCAAATTATGTTTTATATGTCTTCTGACTTGCATTTTTAAGTTAATATCTAATCCTAAAATTCATAAATTTTCCTTCTATAGTTCATCCATTTCCAGTGCTTGTAGTATTCTATACAACCACAGCTTATCCATCCGTCTGTTGTTGTAGGTGGATATTTGAATTGACGCTGGATTTTTTTATGCTATGAAAGGGCAGACGTGAGTGGTTTGGGTACCCATGTCTTGGTGTACACGTGGTAACATACACACTATGTCTGTCCAAGGAATGAATCGTGTTGGATCACAGAGTGTTACGTCACCGTCATCCTTACCAGATGGTGCCTAGTTGTAGCAGCTGGATGACTCTTCTCAAGGATGTGTAAACATTGCGTTTACTCCAGAACCTCACCATTAGCTCATTTCCTAACTTTAACAACCTTAGCCCAGTTAATATTTGTGAGAAACTTGTTTTATTTGCAATTTTGCTGATAACTGACAATAAAAGCTCTATTATCGAGCTTTTGGAACTCTGTGTTCTGTGAAATGCTTGTTCGGTCTTCAGCTCACATTTTTAAAAAATGTTTCTTTGTTGATTGTAGGGCTTCTGAAGGTAGCTTGCCCACTCTTCCCTTGTAGATAATGCATTACAAATATTACCTGCTAATTTTGTTTTTGAAGAAAATTCTAATCATTTCTGTTAATAAATGTGTAGTTATAAAAAAAAAGTCAAAATCCAGGTTTGTTGAGGATGACTTTGTTGCTGCAGAAAATTTTCCTAACCTTGGAAAGAGCCAAAAGACACAAGCCCAGATCCTAATGGTCTTGCTCATTAGGTGTGGGGCGTGGCTAGGTGTGGCTGCACCTCACTTTGGCCTACTTCCTCATCTCCTTACTGTGAGACAGCAGCAGTGCAGAGTGCGTAGTAGGTGTTCGCTTCATTTGATTTCCTCTAGGAAAATAATGCTCTAATCTGTAGGAGCCACAAACTTTTTTAATAATGCTTGGCAAGAATGCTAAGTATTTTTATATGAAAAGAGCTATTCATGCCTTTCATCCCACTACTCGGGAGGCAGAGGCAGGCGGATCTCTGTGAGTTGAAGGCCAGCCTGGTCTACAGATCTAGTTCCAGGACAGGCTCCAAATATATACACATGAAGGAAGGAATGAAGGCAGGCAGGCCGGTAGGCTATTAAATTGCTTACTCTAACTTTTTTTGTTTGGTTTTTTTTTTTGGAGACAGGGTTTTTCTTTAGTTTTGGGCCTTCCTGGGACTCGCCCTGTAGACCAGGCTAACTTCTGTCTTGTTTTGTTTTACTTTTGTAGAAGGCTATGTTACCAATGGAGTAAAGACATAAAGTCTTAACACAGGCTGTTTCACTTGCTGGAAACAAGCCTTTAATCAGTTTAGATTCTAGTATGTGAAAATAGCATATAATTACATTTCTACAAAAACTGTTCTTTTTACCCAGTAAGGATTTATATTATTAATGTTCTCCATTTGCAACCACTCGGGGATTCCTTTGCCTTCTTAGTTGGGTTTGGTAAATAGTTCTTGAATACATTCTTTTGCCAGGATTTGAAAGTGTGATGGTGGTACTGCATGACTTAGATTTGAAAAAAAGGGGTTTTATTTATTGTGTGTGTGTGAGAGAGAGAGAGCATATGCATGCACACATGTGTGCACACTGTGGCACGCATGTGGAGCTCAGAGGACAGCTTGTAAGAGTCAGTTCTCTCCTCTACCATGTGGACTCTGGGCACCAAAGTCAGATCATCATGGTTAGACATAAGTGCTTTTACTTGCTGAGCCAACTCAGAGGTCTGCATGGCTTAAATCTGAATAAAAATTAGTTTAGTTTCTAAATCCTAGAACTATACATTCGAGTAATATATGTGTTATATATTATACATATTATGTGTATATATATTTATATAGTATATATGTATACACACATATATATACAGAGAGAGAGTACACATATTTTGTATCCTGTACTCAAGAAGATAAAAGACTTTTTATTGAGCCCATGGGTGACTTTGACAAGCTGTTCGTCTTGGGTTTAAATTTTCTCTCCTAGAATTTAGGGAAAGTAATATCAGTGATGAAGGGTGAAATACACTAATTTAAGAAGATTTTCCCTTTCCTCGTGTAAATACACATTTTCTTAGGCCCTGTCACTTCATTAGAGCGTGGGAAAAGATGTAGGAACAGGGCCACAAGGGAACCTCACAAACAGTGTCCGGGAGGCCATGTGTCCCTACTGGCTGTGGCCTTAGCAAGCCAAAAAGTTTCTCCTTGTCTCCCTGCCCTCTTGGGTGGCTCTTGAAGACACAGTTTTTCTGGCGTGTTTGTTGTCAGACCATGTCTGCATACTCAGGTGCTGTATGTCTTGCTGACGTGTTCTTTACCAGCTGGATAGTCTTGGAGGGAGACATGTTTGCTCCCTTGTCCTATTTGATTCAAGGGAAAGGAAAGCCTACATTCTTCATTAAAGTAAACTTACTGTGGTCTGAGATAGTCAGTTATTTTCCATTGTATTTTTTTTGTTTGTTTTTGTTTTTCGAGACAGGGTTTCTCTGTAGCTTTGGAGCCTGTCCTGGACCTAGCTCTTGTAGACCAGGCTGGCCTCGAACTCAGATCCGCCTGCCTCTGCCTCCCGAGTGCTGGGATTAAAGGCATGCGCCACCACCGCCCGGCTTTTCCATTGTATTTTTAATATGATCTGAAGAGAAACCAGAGTATATCCATTGTATTTTTAAACCTGGAGTATATGAAAGCTTTTTATGGATTATTAATAGTATTAAAATATTCATTTTTTAATCACCATTTTTTAAGTACCACAGATTTTTTGATACTGTCTCCTACTGTCCATGGTGTATTGGGTTTCTCCCCATTGGTATGTAAAAAAATACATGCTCTCAGAAATTTATGAATTAATATGTCATTGTAACAAATACAAAATATAGAGCTGGTAGATGAGTAGTTGGTAAAGTGCTTACTAGGAGCCTGAAGTCCTAACTTCAGCCCTCCAAACTCATATGAAAAAAAATTGTAATTCCATGGCTGAGAAAGCAGAGACAGGTGGATTTTCAGTGCCTGCTGGCCGGGCAGCCTTCCCAATTGGTGAGCTCCAGGACAATTAAACTTTGTTTCCAGAAGTAATGTGGGCTGGAGAGACAGCTCAGTGATTGAGAGCACAGGATACCCTGGCAGAGCTTCACTTCTAGCTCCGGGGGACTCAGTCCCCTGTTCGGGCCTCTGAGGACACTGGACATACACATGGTCCACATACATACATGCAAGAAAGGCACTCATACAGAACATATTATAAAAGACTGTGAAAAGGTGTTTGGATCCTAAGGAACACACCTAGGGTGACTTCTGGCGTGTCTGTGCATGTGCTGTTTGTTTATATATGTATGTGGGGGGTGTTATTTGTTTGTTTGTTTGATTGATTTGGAGACATGGACTTGCTGGGTAGTTTGCTACCCTAGAACTCACTATGTAGCTCAGATTGGCCTTGAACTTGAATAATTCAACTGTCACAGTCTCCCAAGTGCTGGGATTTTAGGCATGAGCCACCATGCCTGGCTCAAAAATATTTTTTAAATCATTTTATTACCAAAATAATAGATGAATGTTCTAGGTTATGTGGGAAATGAAGATGTCTAAGTATTCAACCCAGAAACAGACACTTAGCATATGTGCTTCTCACCAGTACATAGGACCAGCCATCAGATTGTCAACTACATCACAGAGGCTTGACAGTCAGTCATGGCGGGGTGTTCGCC
>NC_022027.1:6229775-6243305 GCF_000317375.1 Microtus ochrogaster | reverse complement strand
ACACACACACACACACACACACACACACACACACACACACACACGGCAACACAGGCTTCACAGTCTGTCATGGCGGGGTGCTCACCACTCTTCTGTCTACACACACACACACACACACACACACACACACGGCAACACATGAATGCTGAGTACTGGCCACAGTCAAAACTTGTACATGAATACTGTCTGGTGCTCTGTTCTATTTTAAGAGCAGTTAAAAGTAGTAAAGAAACAGAATATAAAATGAATTCACGATAGATATTTCTCACCAGTGGAAAAATACCAGAAACGAAATTCTCATTAGGTAATCTGTGCTTTCTGTTTTGTTTCGAAAGGAATTCCCATCAGAGTTGGTCAGTTCCCTTGAGAGGTATCTCTAGATGGGTTGGACAACATCTGAATTTACTTTTTTTTTGTCTTCAGATTTTAGAGTCATTGAAACAGCTATCCCATAATGTGTTACTAATGGAATGGACGTGGTTATTACAGTCTGGGCTTTGTTGTAATACATTTTACTGATTTTAGCTTGGTTGTAGCTATAAGCATAGATTAGAGCTTGATTTTCTTAGGGTCTTTGAATTACTTGCATCCTAAAGATAGCTTTAGACCTAGGATCTGTTTTACTAAAAAACAATAGACATACTTGATAGATTAAAGCAGTTCTGTGACCCCTAGGACATCAGAGAGATGGCAGGGGACTTTGTTGCCTTGGTCTTGTGGCTGACCCTTTTCTGACACATGGACCTGGGAAATGGTTGGTTCAGGGAAAGAAAGCAGAAATAACATTTTATTTGAAAAATAAAGCTCTTTCCAGAAATTTCTCTTGGCAGTTTAGGCTTGTTATTAGTCATGTTTGGGGTGGTGGGGGCTACAGGAAAAAAGCAAATGATGATGTTCTTCCTGATTTAAACAGAAAGTATTTAAGGGCAGTGATACCTCCTCTCCCAGGTTAACAGGGAAGTCTGAACTGGACTGGGATGGAGCTGGGCAGTGGTAGGTGGACTGTTCTACACAAATAGTATTCAGAAACTCCCAGCCTGATCAAAATCTTTTCTTGGCCGGTGGCAGAAACCCATCAAGAGAAATTCTTGATGGCTATGTGTCTGTCCTGCTGAAACTGGGTAGAGACCTCATCTGGACCTCTAGGTAGCTAAAATCTTGAGTCTTGACACTTGGGGTGGCAGCTAACCCAGGCATTGCCAAAGGTCCCAGTGGCCCAGGCTAGAGGAGAGCAGAGAGCTGGAATGTGGCCTTGGCTGGACTTCTGAGTGCCAGAGAGCACCTGTCACTATTTTGGGAGGTATCAGTCCAGAGGTATCAGTCAGGTGGCATCTCTGAGAGGAGTCTGGTCCCTCTCACAGCGCTTGGCAACTCTGCGCTGTCAACTGTGCGCAGATTCCCAGCTTATCTCTGGGGTGGAGCTGAGAAAAGACCTAGGAGCAAAGACATTTAGGTGTCATTTGGGAAGGAAAGACCCCAGCACGTGAAATCTACCAGTACGTGGTCCTGGTTTGTTTCGGAAGAGACCTTTAAAAAGGTGTTTGGGGGGTTGTTTTAAAGGTAGGGTTTTTGTGGTTGGTTTGTTTGCTTGTTTTAAAATCAAAACCCATTGCTAAAGGAATTCTTGAGTTTCCCTGATAATCACATGATTCTTGCTCTCAGTTTAATTTTGCTTTTGAAGTATGTGTTCCTGACAGCATGAACACCGGTGTTCAGTGGAATTCTAAAAAAATCTTAACTTGGTTCTTGAAGGGGAAAAGTATAGTGCGATATCAGGCCAATTTATTGTGTTATTTCAAAGGGAAGTTGTTTTTCTATGTCAGTTAGAGTTCATATGTGTTTTCTTGTGTACTATTAGTGTTTACCTGTATGCACTTATTATTAATTGTAGCATATATTGTTGCTGGGGTGCCCTCTTGTAAAAGGAAATTCACTTACATGAAATCGTGACTTGCATGGGTCTTACTCCTAACTGATCCTCAGTATTTTCTCCTTTTAAAACAGCTAGACTTTTAATGTAAAGCATGTATCGGTAGCTGGCCTGGGCTGGAATGTTGGCAGCTGTGCCGAGCCAAAGTCTCAAATGTGCTGGTTCGATATGTTTTCTCCACAGAATGGAATGTAACATCATGTGGTTGACCGTTCCAGCTTGTTTTTAAAGAGGATTTTGGGTTTTTTTCCCCCCAAATATTAACAATTAGGGAGCAGGACTTGACTTTCACAAGATATATTGCTTTGTCCAACTTTCCTTTTCCTGGTAGTAGTGGAGCTCATTAAAACCAGAATTACCCTTTAATAGACATCCGGTTAACAGAGTGCTTTAGTGCAGGTTGTGACCAGCTGCCAAGGGCTTAGCAGCCACAGTCCGGCATCGTCCTTCTGGATTGGATCGTTCTTTCTCCCGTTTGCTCCCTCCTCACAGTTGCTGAGTGTTTAGCCTTTTGAGCTATAACACGGTATTTCTTCATAAGATTGTGCAATACTCTGATATTTGGGGGAACCGGCATGACTTGTATCTTTTTTTTTTTTTTTTTTTTTTTTTTGGACCAGGCTGCATCCACACAGATGGTGGTCTGATTTTTTTTTCTTCCTAGCAAGGCATTCTGAGTGACTGGTTGGGAATAAATGGCAGGTTTGTAGTGAAACGTAGCATCATGTTACTCGACGTGCCTTTCCAGATAAAGAGGATGTGATTCCAGCAAGGCTAGATAGAAATGGTTGGTATGTGCTGGAAAACTGCCAAAAGATTGGGCGCAAGCTGTGTGGCAGGCACCAATCAACCTTGGCCTGCCTTAAAATAGCCGTTATCCAGCAGGCTAGCTCCAGAGTCGTGGTTTTACTTGAGCAGCATTGTTCTTGTAAATGAGTTGCCAAGAAGTGGGCATGATGGCTTTCCTCTTTTAGTGCCTTTTGGAAATGTTGATGGTCTTTAAAAGTGTATGTAGGCAAGTAAAGATGCTGGTGTTTTTCCATGTCCGTTCTTCTTTAAACGTCAGTGAGCACTGAACCATTCTGAGCAGTAAGGCATCGCGTCCTTCCCCACTCAGAACAATGCTCAGATGTTTGTTTGCAGTTCAGTATGAGGCCAGTCTTTTTTTTTTTACTGGGTTTTATCAGTAATGTCTTTCCACACATCTCACTCACGCTTCCTTTCCCACGCTTACCCACTTACTACAGAATATGCTGGTTTTGTGACTTCAGTAAGTTTTTTTTAAGTCTTGTATTTTAGATACTTAATAAGGGGCATTGGGTACCATCCTGCGGACTGAGTCCTACTTGTCTGTTTTTATGTGCTCATTCATTGATGATTTGTCTGCAGTAGTCTTGCGTCATCCTGCTTAGTCTTTTTGTTAACTTGACCCAAGCTAGGGTAATTTGAGAAGCGAAAACTTCAGTTGAGAAAGTACCACCATCAGATTGGCCATGGGCAAGTCTGTGGGGCGTTTTCTGGGTTGATGATTGATGTGGAAAACTTGAATTGAGAAAGTGCCACCATCAGATTGGCCATGGGCAAGCCTGTGGGATGTTTTCTGGGTTGATGATTGATGTGGGAGAGTCCAGCCACTGTGTCGGGAGATCCTGGAGTGTATAAAAAAGCAAACTTATATTATTTATAATATTAATTTTGCAACTGTTCTTTCAAGTCTTCCAGTAGAAAGTCATGTTTTTCAAGCCAAGATAGTAACAAGAAAGTACCTTAGGGAGCTGTCTTTTACACCCGTGAGCGAGTTGGTGCCGTGGGAAGGTCTACAGAGGTGGGAGCTCCCTTCAGGGCTCCAGACAGCCAGTTAGTGAGGATGCTGCAGATAAAATGCTTTTTAAAAAGCAGTATTTGTATTAATAAGCGGGAGCAGAATCAGAAGGGGAGCTTCTTGTGAAAACAGTGAGTAAATCTGAAAAATCAAGTTTTGCTTACATTCTCTTGAAATATGTAAGATGGCATTTAACAAGTAAATGTAAAATTAATATAAATTTAAATGTAGGTAAATTATAATTTTATAGTTAGTTGGAATATCTTATGGATAGCTGCTTCTCTTATTGCTTTCTTTATGTTTTTAATGTATTCTAATTTGGGGGGTGGTTTTTAAGACAGGGTTTCTCTGTGTAACCCTGGCTGTCCTGGAACTCACTCTGTAGACCAGGCTGGCCTCAAACTCACAGAGATCCACCTGCCTCTGCCTCCCAAGTGCTGTGATTAAAGGTGTGTGCCGCCACCACTGCCCAACTGTATTCTAAATTTTGTCTTTTTTGTTGCTTTCAATATTTCTACCTATGAAAGTGCCTTGTTCAGAGATTTTTTTTATTTATAATTATTATACCTTCTGGTCAATGAGTTCAATTTAGGTATGTTTTTAGAATGTATAAACATTTTTTGTAGCATGGAAAATATATAGACAGCTTCTGTATTTTGGGAGCTAGTGTGTGGTTGTTGTGGTACTGGGGATCAAACCCAGGGCTTCGTGCATTTGAGGCCAGTGCTTTACCACTGACCTACATTCCAACCCCAGAGAGCTCCTTCGTATGTTTTGACCCTTCATTTTTAGTTGGAAAATACATTTTCTATTGTACTGTTGGCAGTTAGTAAATGAGTTGAGCTTCACGATGTCCACTCTTTATTGTTTTTTTTTTTTCTGTTTTATTCTTGTCCTTCTGTTTTGATTTGAATGTGTCCTTGGATGATGGAAATCTTAAAGCTCCTCTTTCCATAGGAAAAGTACACGGAGTACTTACTGAGTACACTGTAACCTGCTCACTCAGGCCACTGCTCCTTTGGGTTCCTTCAGTCTTACAGGATATCTCTCGTCTTTCTGCTCTGTATCAGCTCAGGCTTAAAAGACAAGGAATAAATAGGCTGAGCATTAAGATATTCCAGACATCAAGAAAATGTGGATTTGCCCGTATACATTGGGGATTGCAGGGAGGAGACGTAGAACGTTAGCTGGCTCTCTTTGCCGTGTGACAGCAAATGGAATCTACCGAAATCTGCTGCAGATGGCCGGGGAGTGGAGAGGTGAGGCCCCCATGAAAGTCATACCATGGGGAGGCGGAGCAATGAGTCGGTTTAGGCAATGCAAGCCATTTGGATGTTTCTACAGCTGTTGCTGGCCAGCTGGAAATAACTGGAACTTGCTGGGATGGTAAGAGTTTTGCTTTCTGAATTGGCTTAGAGTAGTGCATCCGAGGCCTATGAAAATGTGTTTATAACATAACTTAGACTGTTGGATAATATTAATAAACCAGAGGACAGAGTACGGCAGATGCCACAGGGTGTGGCGGTTTAGAGTGTGCTGACTCTGGCTGTGCTGCCCGTCTGAGTCCCGGCTGTGCCGTTTACTAAGCTTCATAAGCTTCAGCAAGTCATTAACCCCTTTTTGCCTCTGTTGTTACTATTCTGGCCAGGTTTTACGTCAACTTGACACCAGCTAAATTCATCTGAGAGGAGGGAACCTCAATTAAGAAGATGCCTCCCTAAGATCAGGCTGTAGGCAAGCCCGTAGGGTATTTTTTTAACTTAGTGATTTGCAGGGGAAGGCCCGGTCCTACTGTGAGTAGTGCTGTCTCTGGGCTGATGGCCCTGGGTTCTGTAAGAAACCAGGCTGAGCAAGCCACGAGAAGCAAGTCAGTAAACAGCACCGCTCTGCTCCGTGGCCTCTGCATCAGCTTCTGTCTTTGGGCTGTTGTCCTGACTTCCTTAAGATAATGAACAAGGACGTGTAGGAAAAATAAACCTTCGCCTCCCCAAGTTACCTTTGGTTGTGATGTTTCATTGCAGCTGTAGTAGTGTTAAATGTCGCCTATTGGATGACGGAGTCATTCTATAGACCACATAGGGTTGCCATTGGGAATAAACAGGTTAATGTAAGTGGTTAGACTAATATCAACTTTAGAAACGAGAAACTTTTAATACAAGGGGGAAAACAAAACATAAAGGGATTTAAATGGCAAGATCTGAAATAAATAAGAGAACCCACACGATAGTCCGTGTGAAGGGCGAAAGGGCGGCCTGTGATTTTTGTTTGTCTCTGTTCTTCCCTGTGTTCTGTAACATATATGTGCGTTTATAAGCTGAAAAAGTAAACTTTATTTTGAGACGTGCCTGTGTCCCTTGCTAACAGTTAGAATGCTGCCTGTAAGAGGCTCCTTCTGTGCTCAGGGCTCTCCACTTGGTGACAGTTGACTTCCTTTTCATCCTCCGTGCTTTTTCATTCTTACAGAGGTCCTCAGAGTAGTGAAACTCAAAACTTTCTAAACATTTTTAATAATTTATGTTTTCCCACTAATTGAGACTGATGGTGTAGAAGAAGGAATGCAGACACAGCCATATGATTTCCATTTGTTTTGGTAGAGGCAAGTTATGAAATTCAGTATGATCTTGGACTGGAGGATTGCTTTGAAAGGGAGACGATGGCGGGTTTTCCTCTCCCAGCCATCACGGTGTCAAGACAAAGGACACAGGTCTGGACATTCTTCTCAGGGTCTGGCATATTGTGATCATTTATTAGTGACTTTGCTATTCTCATTGCCATGATGTGTTCCTCTGCCTCCCAAAGCTGTGCAAAGAAACTTGGTCACTTGGAATTTGTCTCTAACACCCTCATGTTCTAACTTGCTTGGTTTTAAAATTCTGTATGCCACAGTAAGCTTTTTGTTTGTTTGTTTGTTTGTTTTGTTTTGTTTCTCAAGACAGAGTCCCTCTGTGTAGCTCTGGCTGTCCCTTGAACTCACAGAGCTCTGACTGCCTCTGTCTCCTTAGTGCTGGGATTCAAAGTGTGCACCATCATGCCCAGCTTCATAGTGTGCTTCTTAACGGATTTACTCTTGTTCTGTGCTTCTGCGTCTGTCTCCTTGTCCTCCTTACGTCTCCATACATGTTGTCACATCCTGCCATACCTGTTTATTGATGCCCCATCTGTCGAGAATCACACCAGTGAGGCTGGTGCTGGGAAACAGCAGGCAGAGTCTCAGAGGCAGGCAAGTCATAGCCATGTCGTCCTTGGCCACATCTGCCATAGTATGGCAGGGTTTCTGCCCTCTGTGTTCTCAGTCAGAAACTTGGGCTGACAGGATGTGCAGAGTTAGATTACCTGTCCAGAACCAGTCATGAGCTGAAACTGCAAGGAGAGCAGGAAAAATATGACCCTCCCCCAAACCAAGCATGGGAGTACTTGGTTTACCTGCCTAGGCTACCAGGAGTCAAACTTACATGTTAAGGAAGCATGAGAACACTTGCCTTTTGCTACAGAGATAGTCAGAACCCTGTTTCCCTCGGGGGAAACAAAATTTTACTCAATGAAAGGGCTAGATCTGTGTGTGTGTGTGTGTGTGTGTGTGTGTGTGTGTGTGTGTGTGTCTGTGCGCACGCGTGGCTGCGTGCCCAGTGTAGTCTGATTTTGAGACCCAGTGAGGTTCCATTGTGGATGGATCAACTGTCCGAGAATCAGCTAGATTAGGAACTGCTAGGAGGTATTTTTTCATTGCAGCTGCAGCTCGTGCTCAGAAAGAATTTAGGATTGGAGACTCTCAGGCTGGACGGCATTCCGTAGATGTTAATGCCGCCGTGCCATTGTACCAAGGAGGAGCTCAAGCAGCTGGCCTCACTGCCTAACACAATATAAAGGGCTAAAACCGTCACTCGGGCCAGTGTCTGTGACTGTTGCCAGAATGCCGGGCTCTGACAGGCACGTTACTCTGCTAGATTTTGAAGTTAAGTAGATGAGTGAATTTCCCAAGTCTGTGTTCATGTCTTCTGTTTTCATGCCGTTAGGTTGGTGTTGATGGCATTAAGTTGGTGTTAAAAATTACTAGAAAAACAGAAAGTGTATCAAAACAGTACCAAAGGGAAGAAAAGAGAAAGACGTGGGGCTGGACAGATGACTCAGCAATTACGAACACTGCTTTTCCAGAGGACGCCAAGTTCGTTCCCAGCACCCATGTGCTCACAACTGTCTGTAACTCCTCTTCTGAGGGATATGACACCTCTTGTTACCTTCTCAGACTCTACGTGCCAATGGTGCACAGACATCATGCAGGCAAAACCCAACCACACATCAAATAAAAATTCAGAAATATTTTTAAAAAGAAAAAGAATGTATATATTTTTTCTACATATACATAATATGTATATTATATGTGGAAAATATGTGTATATTCTACATGTTATATATTATCTTTATTTTTATATAATATACTATGTATTATGACTTGTTGTGTATATGTGTCATTAGTGGGGAAAGAAAAGCCACATGTGGAAGTAAAAACACATGCTGTATGTCTTCTTTTGTCTTAAGGACAGTAACAAGTTACTCTGGGCTGGCTTTCCAGACCAGGCTGAAGGAAGATATCTGAAGGTCATTCCAAATTCGGAAAGTAACTAGTTAAGTTTTATCTTGGCGTAGTGTGTATGTTTAGAGCTTTTCAGGTTCGGGTTTGAGGGGAGGCTGACAGGAGATCAGAGGGCAACCCTGAGAAGGGGACTCTTCTGCTCCCGCCACCTGGGATCATTTTAACTGCATGGGAACGGAGGGTACAATAGGAAAGAGTGGGCACTGAAATCCCTTGGGCCCTGCTCTGGAAGACAAGGCCAGTCCTGGGGGAGTAGCTGCTTCTCGCTGAAGCCATGGTGCCCACTCTGCCTTGTGGGGGGCCTTCAGTAGTACCTGAGTAGCCGAGGGTAGTAAGAGGCGACCCCTACCTGGAGCAGACCAAGTAAACTTGGACTGTTTCGGACAAATCTGTCACGTAGAGATCCTGTTTTTACCACGTTGCCTAATCTTGGTGTCTTGGCGTTTTCACATTATAAAATGTGCCCAACGACAACACTAACTTTTTAGGGTGTTTGGATAAAAACACATGTAAAATTATCAGAATGGTCTTTGACCTATAGTAAGTGTTTAAGAGATTCAGCTACTTTAAAAATGATTACTTAAGACACTTAATTCATGTAATACCTAAATCTATATAGTTTGTTCCCATTGTCTCCATATTATTTTTCCAAAACACATTTCGTTTTTAATGTTATTGAATAATGTCTTCTAATCAGTGACTTTTTCCATTCGTGGCACCTGCTCCACCTTAACTATGTGTATGAGTCTTTATTCAGGAAATTAAAAGCTTCACTTCAGTTTTTCAGCTGCTTAGGTGTGTATAGTTAGCAGATGTGGTATGCAGAAGCCTGGGCACCGATTGATCAGGTGGCTGGGAGCTGAGTCGTTTCCACTGCAGAGGTTAGCTCTTTGCAGCCAGCCCCAAGATAACGGAACGGCTAGTGGTCGAAGGGTAGATTGTCCTGCTCCTCTTGGCTGTCCCCCCTCCCAGCATATGGCTATGTCTAACTGCCAAACTCAGGAAAAACAACACTGAAACAAAACAGACACCCAGAATGCCTGCTTACATTTGAATGTCAGAGAAATCACATCTTTTTTTTTTATATTTCTCAGACAGATTTCCAAGCTTAAGTATACTGATAGTTTGTTTCTTGAATCGGAAGGCCAGCTTTAGTTGAGGTCTGGTCTTTATCTGAGAGTCTCAATTGTGGCGCGGTGACAGTTTTCGCCCTGTCCTGTACAGTCCACGTACAACAGGTTATAAGAAAGTGTCGGCTGCATCCTGTCGTGAATATGGTCAGCATCCTTCTGGCGAGATAAACAGTGGAGAGGTCAGTGGTGAGTGGGTGCTGCTGGGTGCCCACTTGGCTCAAGATGGAGAGGGGTTCAGTCTGATTTCCATGGCAACAGGAATTGTATTTGTTCTGTAAGGACTTCTTGGCTGTGAACATAGGTGACTGCTAGGCAGCTTTCTCTAGAATGGGAGAATTGTTAGTTAGGGTCCCTCTACGTGATTGAATAACCTTGGTAGTAATTGGGGGCAAAGTATAACTTTGGGCCACTTTTATTTCAATGTATTCTATTTGAGTGACCTTCAGATATTCTTCCGGTTAAAATATCTTCCTATTTTTAACTTCAGCAGTGCTCCTAGGAAGTGCTATTGAGCTTTTCACGTCAGCTTTGGAATACTGTCGACAGTCCCTCTGATGAGCATTGCACGCCTTTGGGGAACACTCCGTGGGAGAGAGAGCCTGCAGAACCCCGAGCTTCTGTGTCTGGGGGTGCTTGTTCCTATGGTGTGTGATGTCTCTGTCAGTCAGGTCTCCAGCAAAAGCTTCACCAGGTTAATGTTGCACTTGGTGACATCAGTCTTGGCAGCTGAAGCTGAAGACTGAACCAGAGAAGGTGGATTTCGGACTGACACCTGACTTTTAAGTGCGCCATTTAAGAAGTTTAATGTGCCCACTGCAGAGGCACAGGTGTTGGATTATCTTTTGAAGAAAATTACAGAATGATAATAGTTTACAATTAAACACAGGTAGTGCGTGGGTAACTTAGACACGGAGAAAAATCCAATTAGAGCTGTTTGTTCAAAACACTAGATTTGACATGTACTTTTTTGTTAAAAAGGGATACTAGAAAATGAATTATTTATAGGAATTTGTGCCGGCTACACTTTGGAGCTGGTCGCTATTTGGGGGAAAAAATTCCTTCCTTTCTTCTTGTTTTTTTCCTGAGCTCTTCTTCTCTCCTCACTCATTTCTTTAAGAGCCAGGATTTACTTTACTATTGACCAGTGAGTGGTTTGCTGTCACATAAGTTACTGATTGATTTGCATGATGGGTGGAGTCGTTTGGCTTAATTGTCATCTGTTACCCTGTTTGCAGGTGAATAGTTGCTACTCAACTGAGCCCTTACTGGTGTGACTGAAGAACCCTAAACACTCTCTGGTCTCATTTTCCAGAGGCTCCATTGACTTGTGTAGGGTACAGCATTGCACAGGGACTTGGGAGAGTCTCTGGGTGTGTTTCCATGTGGTTCCGTGTTGTGGAACAATCCTTGTACACTGTAAATATGCATTGTTCTCATCGTTAATAAAAAGCTGATTAGCCGATAGCTGGGCAGGAAGAGATTGGGTAAAACAGCCTGAAACAGAAGGAATTCTGGGACGAAGACGGGCGGTCAGTGAAGTTGTGAGCAGATGCAGAGGAAGCAGGAGATGAACGTGCCGTGCTAATAAAGGTACCGCCACGTAGCAGAGTGTTAATAAGGAATATGGGTTAACTTAAAATGTGAAAGTTATCTAGTAACAAACCTGAGCTCTCAGCTGAGAATTTACAGTTATGAGCTTCAGTATGTTTGAGAGCTGCTGGTGGGACGGAGATTTCCGCCTACAGTGCCAATTTACAGTCTATCCTCTGACCTGCTCTCGGAATGTGGGCCTAACCTATGTTGTCCTGTAGAATAAACACAAGCTCCAGGTGTCTAGTTACACTTAAATTAATCCAAACTAGGTAAAATTAGATGTTCTGTCCTCAGGCATCCTGGTGGCTTTCAGATGCTCAGGAGCCCGTCTGGATCATGGCTCTGCTTTCGACCGTACAGACAGAGAATTTTACACCATGGCAAAAGTTTGCGTTGGATAGTTTAGATCTGGGGATGGCTGTAGGATGTCAACAGGATGTAGAAGGAGCTGTGAACATTTGAGAAGCCTGACACAAGGGCAGACTTAGAATAGAGCTAATCCAGGAGGATTTGCCAGCACATCTAAGTTACCACATATTTTTAAGCAGTCTTTTTCTCAATGAGCCGTTTGGCAGCAGAAGCCCTGGGAGCAGTTGGTACAGTGGACTGTGGATCTGTCTCTCAGAAAGTTCCTGAGAAGTGTGTGGCCAAAACCAAGGTCAGGCAGATGAAAACTCCGGCAGGCCATGGCAATAAAAGACAGAGATCATTACCTCCTCTTACCCACCCCCATCCCTGCTTTCTCATTAGTTTGTAGAAGTCAAGGAGAGGGCTAACAAGTTTCTAGAAATATTAACTTTCCATCGTAGACTCCATCTTCTTGGGAGTCCAGGGTCCAGGGAGGTGAAAAAAAATAAGAGTCACACTTATTTTTTTTTAACACATAGCATAATATTTAAGCATAGTAAAGCTATAGAAAATAGAAAGATTAGAGGAGAGGAAGCATATGAAAGCATGTGGATTATCTAGGTGGTAAGAAACCAAACCTCTGAGAGGCTGTCTTGAAGCTGTCGGTTGACCTCAAGGCTCTTTGCTTCACACTTTTATCCTGGGCGTTAGCATCTCCTCAGACACAGTCTCCGTGGCGTTTCTGAGCCTGCCAAATAGAAGGCTGTGGGTGTTGAGGGCACAGGACGTGAGGAGGCAGAGCCCTCAGGGTGGGCAGGCTGGATACATGCATACATAGTCCAGGAGCACAGCCCCAGTGGTGTATTAGGTTGTGTGAGTAGCTGGGAGGTTTTTCTCTTTTGCTGTTGTCTGCTAGTGTCTTACTTTTCTCAGACAGAATGGCAAAGGCAACGTATAAAAGAATGTTTCATTTGGGCTTATGGTTTCAAAGGGTTACAGTCCGTGATGGCAGAGCATGGCGCCAGGAACAGCTAAGAGCTCACATCTTGATCTGCCAGTGTGAGGCAGAGGGAGAACCAACAGTAGGAATGGAGGGAGGCTTTTGAAACCACAAAGCCTGCCTCTAGGGACATGCCTCTTCCGGCCCTTCCCAAGCAGCTCTCCAACAAGGGACCAAGTACTAAACCATAAGAGACTCTGGGGGCATTCGTGTTTAAACCACCGCGGCTGTTGGCCTGGGGTGACGCATCAGTGTGTGCCGTGGACCTCATTCCCTCTCACTGTCCCATCAGTCAGTCCTCAGAGACTGGCTTTTGTACAAGGTAACCACACCTTTCCTGAGGAATCACTGAGACCCAAGGTCAATTATATGCTTAGGGGTTGTCTTTTTTTTTTTTTAAAACCTTGCTTCAGCCCTGCCTATAAATAAAAAAATAAATAAATAAATAAAAGAAAGTGTTTAACTTGGGGCTCATAGTTCCGGAGGGTTAGAGTCCGTGGCCGACAGTGTGGGGAGCATGACATCATACAGGCAGACATGGTACTGGGGCAGTAGCTGAGAGTTGGAGCCACAAGGACAAGGTAGAGAGAGCTAACTGGGAATGGTGTGGGCTTTTGAAACCTTAATGACACACCTTCTAACCCTTTCTGAACAGCTCCACCAACTGGGGACCAAGCATTGGAGTCTATGAGCCTGTGAGACATTCTCATTCCAACTACCAGACACTGCGATACTCATTTACCAACCCACGTCTCCTGGAGTGGTGGTGTCCATCTACCCGGGCAGGGGAGGTCCATTCAGAATCTTTTCCTTGTCCTTATTTAAAGTTGCTTTTCGAAACTCGCTCACTAGCTGGTGGGTTTCTGTGGGACTGTTCCATGCCTCCTTAGTTTGGGTTGATCTGCCCACTACCTCCCCCGCTGCCGTTGCTGCTCCCAACATTGCTTAATAATTTCACACCCAGTACCCCCGCTTCTTTCATTTCACATGCGTGCTACCTCCGATCTGTGTTTTAAAGTTTGGGGGCTGGAGAGATGGCTCAGTGGTTAAGAGCATTGCCTGCTCTTCCAAAGGTCCTGAGTTCAATTCCCAGCAACCACATGGTGGCTCACA
>NC_022027.1:6201493-6229675 GCF_000317375.1 Microtus ochrogaster | reverse complement strand
AATAAATAAATAAATAAATAAATAAATAAATAAATATTTGTAAAAAAAATAAAATAAAAAAATAAAGTTGGGTTTTGAGATGATAGACGGCTTTCAGACCTGTTTCCATTGGGTTGGCTTCCTCTCCCCTTCCATATCTCAGGTTCCTCCCGCTCAAGCTTGTCCCCAACAGTACCCACCTCTATACCTTCATCCTACCTATAATCTACTGTCCACCTCTCTCTTTGTTCTTCTGTCATACATCACATCCCCACTGCAGTTTCCCCTCCCTCCTCCTAGGCCCCCTCTCTTCTTTCCCAGATCAACTCCTCCATTTCCCTTCAAAAAAAAAAAAAAAAAAGCTACAATAAGACTAGGCAGAAACCCTCATATCAAGGCCGGATGAGGCAACCCAGTAGGAGGAACGAGGTCCCAAGCACAGGCAAAAGAGTCACTTCTACTCCCACTATTAGGAGGAGAATCACGAGAACAGCCATAGCGTATATGCGGAGCACTTAGCTCAGACCCATAAGGGTCCGTGATTGTCACTTTAGTCCCTGGGAGCTCCTAGGAGCCCCGCTCAGTTGATTCTGTGAGTCATGTTCTCCTCGAGGGGGTTCCCTTGGCTCCCTCAAGTGTCTGGATGTAAGTCTCTGCATCTGTTCCCATCAGTTGCTGGATGAAGCCTCTCTGATGACAGTTGGGTTAAGCACCAATCTGTGAGTATAACAGAGTAGCAATAGGAATAATTTCATTGCCTTTTGTTTTGTTTTTGTTTGTTTGTTTTGACAGTCATGTTTGGTTCTATCCTGGGTCTCTGGGCTGTCCAGCCTTGGTTCCTGGCCATCCTGGTAGTGACAGGCATGGGCTCCCTCTCATAGGCCTCAAGTTAACCCAGTCATTGGTAGGGCACTCCCGGAACATCGCACAGACAGGATAGATTGTAGGTCAAAGGACAGGGCTGATGTCCCAGTCCCTCTGCTGGTTATAGAAGATGGCCAGTTCAGGTTTCATCTCTTTTGCTACTAAGAGTCTTCTCTGGGGTTCCTCTTGTAGACCCCCCGGAGTTCCCATTGCACTCGGTGTCTCTCCCAATACTCTCTCCCTTCATGCCCTACCCCTACCTGATCCCTCCTGTTCCCATCCCTGCCTTCCCTTCCGTCCACCCATAAAATCTATCCTATTTCTCCTTACCAGGGAGATCCACGTGATCGCCCCCTTGAGCCCGCCTTCTTACCTAGCCTCTCTGGGTCTATGGATTATAGCATGATTATCCTTACTTAACAGCTAATATCCACTTACAAGTAAGTACATACCATGTTTGTCTTTCTGAGTCTCAAGATGATGTTTCTAGTCCCATCCATTTGCCTGTAAATTTCATTATGGCCTTTTTGTTTTGTTTTGTTTTTTGTTGTTTGTTTTTTCAAGGCAGGGTTTCTCTGTGTAAAAACCCTTGACTGTCCTGGAACTCGCTGTGTAGATCAGGCTGGTCTTGAACTCAGAGATTCGTCTGCCTCTGCCTCCCAAGTGCTGGGATTAAAGGAGTGCACCACCACTGCCCAGCATTTTTTTAAAAAGATTTATTTGTTTGTTTATTTATTGTGTATAGTATTCTGCCTGCATTTCTGCTTGCAGGCCAGTAGAGGGAACCAGATCTCACTTCATTATAGATGGTTGTGAGCCACCATGTAGTTGCTGGGAATTGAATTCAGGACCTCTGGAAGAGCAGCCAGTGTGTTCTTAACCTCTGAGCCATCTCTCTATTGTGTCATTTTAACAGCCAAGAAATACTCCATTGTGTAAATATTTTTTAAATCTATTCTTTGATTGATGGGTAGCTAGGTTGTTTCCAGTTTCTGACTATTATGAATAAACCTGCTATGAACATAGTTGAGCAAGTGTCCTCGTGGTTGGATGGAGCGTCCTTTGGGTATATGCCCAAGAGTGGTACAGCTGGGGCTTGTCTTGAATTCACTGTGCCGACTCTGGATAACTTTTGTCTCCTAGTCTTCTTGGTCACACCTCTTCAAGTGCCATTATACTTGGCTTTGTGTGGTGCTGGGGGTCAAGCCCAGGGCAGCATATGTGCTAAGCAAGACCTCGCCCAACTCTGCAGCATCCTCAGCTTTGGCTCTGCCGCTCTTCATGCTAGCAGAGCTGTGCCTTCCTTCTCTTTCACTGCTGCTGGTGTCTGCTAACATAGTTTCTACTTCATTCATCCACTGTTTTGCCTTATGCCCATCCCCCTTTTTGCCAGGCTTTAATACTTCTCCATCAAGCTCTGAGAGCTCGGAAGAACAGGAAAATGGAAGGATAGGAAAGGCAATGCTCGGAGGGATGGTGGGATGGCAATCGCTAATGCTTTTTGGACAGGCGATGGAATTTCTCAATCGCAGTTAAGACGGGAGGAACGACGGAGCTTTGGACATCCTTGGACCACTTAAAGGGTGTTTTAGAACCATGATGTGGTCCCTGGGTCCATCACATCTCTGCCAATGAGAGCCTTTCTCAGCACAGCCCAGGAGTCTGTATTTAATTTCCTTAGTGATTCTGGCACGCAGTGAAGTTGGGAAGACTGGGCCTAACTGCCACACCTCAGCTGTCACCTGAAGAAGCTGAGAGCTAGGGAGGTGAGCTGTTGTCTTTATGGTTAGAAGAGGCCAGCAGTAAGACTAGACCAGAGATCTGTCTGAAGTCCCTTGTCCCTCCGACCCACAGCCAATCTCTGGTTTCAGCTGCGCTGATGTGGTGTCTGGCTCATATTGCAGTCCCCTTCCTAAAATCCCTCTCTTTGTGGTCTATTTTTTATTTCTGGCAGCAGGTTGTGTTCTCCCGTTTCACCCTGTAGGCCATCTCTTGGTTCATTTCAGAGGGTAATAATGTCCCAGGTCCTGTGTGGCCACGCAGCCTGGGTGTGGGATTGAAGGGTGATCTCAGGTTGCCTTGCTGCGCATGATCTTATCCTGCTGGCTTCTTTGTGATTTAGTTTTCCTTCCCTCTCACTAAAAACAAAACAAAACAACAAAAAATCCAAAAACTGTCTCTTCATACATATTTGGCTGTAGAATGAATTCAGATGGTACATTTCTGTATAGAAAAAAATAATAATTTCACACTTTTTTCCTACTTTTTTTGTTTGTTTGTTTTGTCTCCTGAGGCACGGTTTCTCGGTAGTCCTGGCTGTCCTGGACCTCACTCTGTAGATCAGGCTGGCCTCAGACTCAGGAGTTGTACCTGCTTCTGCCTCTGCCTCCCGAGTGTGTGCCACCACACCAGCTCTTTCTCTACTTCCGGTTCTTAAACATTCTTTGAGATTTTAAATTTATTTTTATTTTAAAGTGTATGAGTGTTTGTGGCAGGAAAAGGGTATTTGATCCCTTGGGACTGGAGTTATAGAGTGTTGTGAGCCACCATGTAGTTGCTGGGAACTGAACTCAGGTCCTCTGGAAGTGCTCTTAACCACTGAGCCACCTCTTCAACCCCTATGAAACAGGATCTCTCTACATTGCCTAAGCAGGCCTTGAGTTCCCTGTGTATCCCAGGCAGGCTTTGAACTTGTGATCCTCCCTCCTTGACTTCCAATAGATTTTTCAAGTCAGAAAACATTTGAAAGATCTTCCTGTTAGTTAATTCAAGCAGGGTCTACACCAGGAAAATAGAAAATTCTAACTGTCTTGAGTCCGCTGAGGTGGTGAAAGAGTTCTTTCAGTGGCTGTGTTTCTCAAGAACTTTCTGATGAGGAATAAGTCTGGGATAACTAGGCTGTTAACCTACCATGCCTGAGTGTTGCCTCAATAGTGGGTGTGTTTAGTTGTACTAAGCTGACTGTGTCCCAGGCCGTGTCAAAGATGGACGAGGGACATTAGTCAGAATGCTAAGCACTTCTGGGGTCTCTTGACTAGGGCATAGCATGATGTGCTGTGAATGAATGCTTGGCGGGGAAGCAATCCTAGGCATGGTGGTGAGGTCACAGAGTGAGCCTGGGAAGTGAGAACACTGTCTGAGGACCCTTCTGTTACTGGTGGGACAGAGGGAGATGTTGGAGAATCAGGAAACTAAGGCAAGGCAAACAGCTCCCTACTCAATAGATGGAGGAGGATATGGAAAGATTTTAGGCTAGTTTTGTATGCCTTTTGAGGGCTGGAATGATGGCTTAGTTGATAAAGAGCACTGGCCCCTCTTCCAGGGGGCCTGGGTTTGAACCAGGTAGGGCAACCATTTTTAACTCCAGTACCAGGGGATCTGATGCCCTCTTGTGGCCTCTACAAGAAGCAGGCATACAGCAGTGCACCAACATGCATGCAGGCAAAATACCACACACGTACAGACAGTAATAAAAAATAAACAAGCATCAAGCACCCTAAAACCCCAGTTGAACGACATTGTAGAAGAGGAGGGGTTTTTCAGTTCCTAGAGCTCTAAGTAGAGGAACTGGAAATGTGCTGGGCTTGGTGGGACATAGATTTAATCCCAGTGAGGCGGGCAGATCTCTGAGTGACTACCTTTAACTGAACTTAAATGAACTGTTTCCCTGGCTCACTTAAGTACTTGTCTGCTCTGTCTGTCTGTCTGTCTGTCTGTCTGTCTTATTTTGAGTGAGAATGCTATGCAATGCAGTTCTAACAGAGTTGAGATATGGCCCATAGATAATGAACTATGCATGCGCTCCACTCCTAGATAAGAAGGAAATCAAACAAGATGGCAGGAACGTCCCCTCCCAAGTGAGTGGCTAGACTAAATGGTTGGCTGGCTCGTGCATCGTCATTGCCGAGTTCTGGAAGGATTATGCTGAGTGAAGTAGCTGGGTCAGCGAGCTCTATGTGTAGAAAATGCAGATTACAGCAACAGGCAGAGACTATAGATGTGTGTGAACAGGGAAGAGGTGTTACTGTGGTGACTGTTTCTGAGGTATGTGCATATGTCAAAGCTTGCCAGACTGTTCAATACACAGTATTATTTCCTGAGGAACGCTCAGATGAGCCTCCTCTCCACGTGTCCACACCTCCTCACTGCTGTATCTCACCCAACCTGCTTACTGTCAAAACCAGGGCAGGAGTGGGCCCGCAGCTGCCCTTCTGTGAGGCATGCCAGGGTAGGTGAGGGGCCTGAAGTGTGCAGTCAGGTCCTCAGAGAAACCAGATGTTGTGAACATGAGGGGCAGACCACTTCTGTGAACGTGCTGATCCTGGAGACACCAGCGATCTGTCACGGGGCATGCTACTATGTCACCAGCCTACACTTCGTTTTAAAAATCTTTGGTCATCATGGATAGGCGGTAAGCAGCCCAAGGCTCTTGGCTCTGGGAGAATGAGCAGTCAGGAATTTGGGGTTCAGAGTTCAAAGACCCCTCGGGGGATACTTGAATATGTCAAGAATGTTCTTGTTGTGGAGAACCTCGTTATCTAAAACAGGTCTCTCTTGCCAGTCTGTTCTATGTCGAAGAAACTGCGTGCCACATTGGAATCCCACTTGCACAAATACTTAAAATTTTTTGTATCAGAAATAATGTGTTTTCTGTAGAATAAACAAAAGAAAATATAATTTAAGAAATAAGAAATTTTAAACTGTCTTTAATGTTATGTACCAGTACTACTTTTAATGTTCACATATTTCATTTAAGTATATATTTTAAAGTGAGTATAATCACAAGGTTCATACTTTGTTACTTCCTGTTTCCTCTGAGTCTTTTGTTCTGTTTTTTATGTAAACATAGCGTATTGCTTTTAGTGTATTACATATTGCATATCTTGTGACTCATTTCATTAAAATCCTTTTTGGAGCTGGGCGGTGGTGGCACACACCTTTAATTCCATCACTCGGGAGGCAGAGGTAGGTGGATCTCTGGGAGTTCGAGGTCAACCTGATCTACAAGAGCTAGTTCCAGAACAGGCTTTGCTACAGAGAAACCCTGTCTCAAAAACAAACAAACAAACAAACAAATAAATAAATAAAATCCTTTTTGGGTTTTAATTTGCTAAAAAAAAGTCTGAGAAAATACTCTTATTAATAAACAGAATAATATATCACTAATTAAAAATTGTGTTGAGGGATATATTTTCTCAATTTATATTACAGAAAAATGGCCTTGATCCAGTAGACATTTTAGCCAGAGGAAAGGGAGACAGTTCATTTGAGACATCAATGTACAGTGGTGCCTTGTGACTGGGTAATCATTATTTTATCTGTGGTAGGCACAGAAATAAACTATAGTGTGCCGGAGTGTTCTCTAAAGAAGAGTTCCCATGCATTTCAGATATGTTGGAAAGTATAAATCAAAGTAATAACAAACATTTTTTTATTGATTTTTTTTTATTGAGCTCTACATTTTTCTCTGCTCCCCTCCCTGCCTCTTCCCTCCCCTTCAACCCTCTCCCAAGGTCCCCATGCTCCCAATTTACTCAGGAGATCTTGTCTTTTTATACTTACCATGTACATTAGATGTATGTAAGTCTCTCGTAGGGTCCTCATTCTTGTCTAGGTTCTCTGGGATTGTGATTTGTAGGCTGGCTTTCTTTGCTTTATGTTTAAAAACCACCTATGAGTGAATACATGTGATAATTGTCTTTCTGGGTCTGGGTTACCTCACTCAAAATGATGTTTTCTAGCTCCATCCATTTTCCTGCAACATTCAAGATATCATTTTTTTCTGCTGTGTAGTACTCCATTGTGTAAATGTACCACATTTTCCTTATCCATTTTTCGATCGAGGGACATTTAGGTTGTTTTCAGGTTCTGGCTATGACAAACAATGCTGCTATGAACATAGTTGAGCACATGTCCTTGTGGCACGATTGAGCATTCTTTGGATAGATACCCAAAAGTGATATTACTAGGTCTGGAGGAAGGTTGTTTCCTACCTAATTTTCTGAGAAATTGCCACACTGACATCCAAAGGGGCTATACCAGCTTGCATTCCCACCAGCAATGCAGAAGTGTTCCTTTTACCCCACAACCTCTCCAGCATAAGTTGCCATCAGTGTTTTTGATCTTGGCCATTCTTACAGGTGTAAGATGGAATCGCGTTGTTTTGATTTGCTTTTCTCTGATGACTAAGGATGTTGAACATTTCCTTAAGTGTCTTTCAGCCATTTTAGATTCATCTGTTGAGAGTTCTCTGTTTAGGTCTGTACTCCATTTTTTATTGGATTATTTGTTCTTTTGATGACCAATTTCTTGAGTTCTTTGTATATTTTGGAGATCAGATCTTCCATGATCTTGGGTAGGTAGAATTAACATAGTAAAAATAGCAATCTTAACAAAAGCAATCTACAGATTCAGTGCAATGCCCATCAAAATCCCAGCAAAAT
The DNA here is from genome assembly GCF_000317375.1 of Microtus ochrogaster. Taxonomy (NCBI): domain Eukaryota; kingdom Metazoa; phylum Chordata; class Mammalia; order Rodentia; family Cricetidae; genus Microtus; species Microtus ochrogaster. Next base: position 6,222,389 of record NC_022027.1, on the reverse strand, counting down.
TCTTCACACACTTCAAAAGAGCAGTGCTCAACTTCATATGGAAAAGCAAAAGACCCAGGATAGCCAAAACAATCCTGTACAATAAAAGAACTTCTGGAGGCATCACAATCCCTGACTTCAAACTCTACTACAGAGCTACAGTACTGAAAACAGCCTGGTATCGTCATAAGAACAGACAGGAAGACCAATGGAACCAAATAGAGGGCCTGGATATCAATCCACACATCTTCGGATGCCTGATTTTTGACAAAGAAGCAAAAAATATCAAATGGAAAAAAAAGCATATTTAACAAATGGTGGTGGCATAACTGGATACCAACATGTAGAAGAATGAAAATAGATCCATATCTATCACCATGCACAAAACTCAAATCCAAATGGAACAAAGACCTCAACATAAAGCCAGTCACACTGAACCTTATAGAAGAGAAAGTGGGAAGTACACTTGAACGCAATGGCACAGGGAACCACTCCCTAAATATAACCCCAGTAGTACAGACACTGAGAGAAACAATAAATGGGACCTCCTGAAACTGAAAAGCTTCTGTAAAGCAAAGGACACAGTCAACAAGACAAAACGACAACCTACAGAATGGGAAAAGATCTTCACAAACCCCACATACCAAACATTTTTAATGCTTCTGTGTTTCACTTATTGTTGGGTGTGCATGCGTGCACATGCAGAGTGCTAATCGGACGTTCTGTTTCTGTAGTGCAGTAAATTTTCTTCTAGAAGTTCATCTTAAGAAAGTAACTGAGAGCCTTGTAGCAATACCATATTTGCAAAACTACTGTTGTAAATCATAAACAGTTATAGTTCTGGAGCGGGACTTTGGTTAAATAAACATGAGACATCCGTAGATGTTCTTAGGGTGTTGTATAGCCATCCAGTGATAGTTTGGCCTGCATTTCTGAAAATAGTTGTTCAGGAAATAAAATGGGGATAAACATATTTTTATAGAGTAGAATGAAGGTCTGACCTCTGTGTACATTTTGTGTTCTTTGTTGCTAGCCTTGGACCCTTCACGAAGAAAATAGCACACCTGCTTCCCTTTGCTGTCCTGTGTCCTAAGAAACTCGTCTCCTGGTGCCACATAGGATAGCCTGTCCGCTCAGGTCCTCTGGGGTTCAGGGAGATGCTTTGACAATGATCATCACAAGTACACCTGACTTACAACACACACACACACACACACACACACACACACACACACACGGAGAGAGAGAGAGAGAGAGACAGAGAGAGAGAGAGAGAGACAGAGAGAGAGACAGAGAGAGAGAGAGAGAGAATATATTCATGCATTGGTCACCTAAACTGTACTGGCTTCACTTAACAGGTGCAGCAAGAAAGCACAGCCACAGCCTGAAACACAAACCTTTCCACGAAGCCTACTTCTTCCTTACTCCGTGTATCTGGATTCCCTTATTGCCTTTCCATGTTAAGGCTTTGCTTTCTCTACACAGTTCACCTGTCCTGGTGAACTTTCTCTCAAAATAGAAGTTGGTCATTTGGATTCAGAGTTTATAGAGAGCCAGATTCCGTCACTCTTGTTGGAGTAGTAACTGAACTCCAGCATGCCTTTTCCTCAAGGGAACAGCGAACTTGTTTGTGGGTCATAGGAGTCACACCCTTCACTATCAGCCCACAAGGGCAGCTTACCTGAGGCTCTTTCTAAACCGTAAATGAAAGGTCATTGTGATGCCACCCAAAAATTGTTCCTTGTGTTACAGGAAGAACTTTGTGTGGAACATTTCATATATTTTGAAATATTGCTACAGACATTTAGGGAACTGTGTTTTGGAAGGACCACCCTTTGGCTGAACTCTGCTTCAGAATCCGTAGATAGGCGGTCTGGACACTAACCAGGAGGACAGGCACAATTGAGCACCAGTGGTCTCACAGCCAGAGACCACTCCTCCCAACAGCTAACCAAGGGAAGAGTAGAAAATAACAGAGAAAAATAAGTAAGTGTAAAAGGGACTCCCCATTAGAGTCCCATCTGAAATGCCTATCGTGTTTTGCTTGCTTAGGATGAGGGTACGCCCTGAAGATGGATGGGGCTGCAGCTTCTGGAACCAAATCCAGATAAACAGGAAGAGAACTGGCAAAGAGCAAGGAGTGGGGCCTCACAGATGTACCACTGGGAATGCGCCTGAGCTACCCTGTTGAGTACAGTACCCATGATCAGAAGTGGTTTCTGAGTGCATATGCGTTTGAAGAGCTGGGTTTTAAAATTTCTTTTCATTTTACTTAAGTAACTGCACAGGACGTGCCATGACCATTTTGAACAGCATAAGATAAACTCGGAAGCTAGGCCTCACAGGCTTAAGTCCAAAGTCCATGCTCTTTTCTGCTATCCCCTTGGGCCAGTTCATCCTGACTGCCTGCTTGCAGTTTTCTGTTTGTGCTTGGAGCCAAGGGTTTCCTGAAGCCCCTGCTCCCTGCACAGGCTCAGGTAGTGTTGCAGCTTGTCCTCTTGAATTTTATCTGCCGTTTGCTCTTCCAGTTCTAGGCGATTACCTTGACTGTTGATTTGTTTTGCCTCCTTTTTTATTTATTTTTGTTTTATGTATGAATGTTCTGCATGTATACCTGCCTACCAGAAGAGGGCATCACATCCTATAATATGGTTGTGAGCCACAGTGTGGTTGCTGGGAATTGAACTCAGGACCTTTGGAAGAGCAACCAGTCCTCTTGAACTGCTGAACCATTTCCCCCAGCCCCTGTTTCTGGCTCCTTTTTAATAAAATAGTGGAAATATTGATTTCCTGGTGTTTAGTTTGTATTCTTTAAATAAAAGTTGGGAACCCAAGTTGGCCCCTCCATTTATGTTTAATTTTTACTGGTTCATGGTTTATGAGATTGAAAAGTTTATACCTAGACCATACAACTCCATTTGGCTTATATAACCTTAAAGAGAAAGGAAAGACTCCAATAATTATGAAAGTCTCTGAAAGCAAGAGGCTATTAAGCCATAATTGGCTTGATAGGAAGTAGACATGGGAGATAGGTAGCTGCCTATTTGCTTCTCAGTTTACTTCTGCACTTGCTAAGTGTAGGGAGAAGAGAGGAGAGACAGTCTGCTTCTAAAATTATCTACAATTACATTAAGACATTATCCTGGCCCAGCATCTGACACCAGGAAAGTTCCACAATTAAGTCTCTATATGATGCTCTGAAAACACAGCGTCTGCAATTACTAAGTTAAATTAACAAAGGCCACAGGTAATAGAGGGAATATGGGGGGCATTTTCCTGCCAGATGGAGAAACCGGTGCATCTGCACATGACTATGAACCCCTCTTGCTGCTTGGCTTTCCCCCTTCCCTGAGCCCACATTTCTCACTGGGCGCGGATAGTGCATGATAATAAAGCCCTGGCTGGCAGGCAGCACACAGTTTGGCTCACTTTCCCAGTGTTTGTGGGAGGAGAAGCAGCGGTGCAGCTGGGAGACTGGGTCCTCTCCAGTCTCCAGATGCTTCTCCCGTGAAGACACCCATGGTCATTGAAATGGAATCAGTATTTTTGGCGTCTTGGTATTAAAATCCTTTCTACTTTTTGTTATGGTAATTGTTCATTTCTTAGGGTTTGTTTTGTGTTTTTCTCTGGTCTGTAATCTACTAAAATTGAAGGAATGAAAATCTTTTCAGCTAGGCAGTAGTGGCCTTTATTCCAGCACTCCGGGAGACAGAGGCCTGCGGATCAAGCCCAGCCTGGTCTTCAGAGCGAGTTCCAGGACTGCCAGAGCTGAAACCCTGTCTTGAGAAACAAACAAAATGTTTGAGGCATTTTCTTTCTGTTCTTTTTTTAATGACTAAGTACTTACATTTGTCAACTGAAGACTTTTTTTAAAAAAGATTTATTTATTTATTATGTATACAACATTCTGCCTCCATGTATGCCTGCAGGCCAAAAGGGGGCGATAGATCTCAGTATAGATGGTTGTGAGCCACCATGTGGTTGCTGGGAATTGAACTCAGGACCTCTGGAAAAGCAGTCAGTGCTCTTAACCTCTGAGGCATCTCTCCAGCCCCTGAAGGCTTATTTTAAATAGCTACATAATTATACATGTTGTCTTATTGTAAGACTCAGGTTTCAAATAGCAGAAGAAAGATCTAAGACACAGAGTGCCTGAATTCTAAAACTGGCTAGAAGTTTCCAAAATAGGCTATGCATTCCTTGTGTTCCCAGTGTTCTGGCTTGGGCAGCTGGAGATGAACTTGTCTGATCAGTGAGGCTGTGGGATGTGTGCAGGTCGTTTCATTGGTACTTGGAGCTTACAAAGTGTTGTAGCAGAAGGAAGCCAGCTGCTGAGTTCCCAGGCTCTGATGGCATGCTTTAAAGACCCCAGTGGCCTCCAGACCTGAGCCAGCTCGGCTAAACCACTGTCCCACTGGTGAACGGGACGTGCTATCAGGATGCAGTGACAATCCCAGGCCTTTCTCTGATGGGCAGCTAGGTGGCTTGGCTCACATGCCTGCTGGGACTGACTTGAAAATGGGATGGCCATTTCCAGAAGGGATCGTTGGAGACTTTTCAGTAGGCCAGTAGAATGCACTGCAAAGAATCATGTTAAGCAGCTATAGAGAGCAGGACCCTGGCTCCCTGGTAGGAAGCAAACTCATCCCCTGTCCTCACCCTGCCGGGAAATTGCCTTCTACAAGAGATGGAGAGAATGCCTTGGGTGCTCCCTCTCTTCTTTTTTCTTATAGAAACAAATATGTAATTAGTTAAGATAGTGCCTTTGATACTAGGTGGTATTTATTCTGGATGAGCATCTCAGAATTGCAGATCTTCTCCATGTACAAACCTTTCCCCCCACCCCCTTTTAGGTAGTGCAGGTAATTTCAACAGTGTTGGCCCTAACTGGCCATTCCTAACACCATACATATCCATTAAGGATAATTTAAATCCATCAAACACTAATCTGGTACAGATGGGGTGGGGGTACTCTGAGGTTAGAAGGGTTAGGCTTTGTAGATTGGGTGTGTCTGTTCAGTGCATTGTGCTGTGGAGGCTTTATCCAGAGCTTCCTCTCACTGCCTTCTGCCCTGCGCTCCTTGTATTGATGCTCCTTGGTGTTTTGGTCAGATTGATGGAGGTTGGTAGCTGGGTGTCCCTTGCTGGCACAGAGCATTGGAATTCCTGTCCTGACTTGAGGCTGGAGACCCTGGGCGAAGAAAAGCATGGGGAAAGGCCCTGAGGAATTGAGGAAAGGGAGAACTGGGATATGCAATGGTGTTCAAGGACACTTTTTTAAAAAATAACTTCTTTATTGACTCTTTGGGCGTTTCACATATTGCACCCCAGTTGCATTCACCTTCCTGTTCCCCCTGTCCTCCCCTCATCCCTGCCTTGCCCCGCCACATAAGGAAGCAATTCGAAGTAAGCAATCAAGCAAACAAAATCAAAAGCAACCCCCCCCCAAAAAAAAACAAAAAACCCACAACAAAAACAAAACAAAATCCACAACAACAGAAAACCTCTTTGCTTCTCCTTCTTTCCTGCTTCTCCAGCACCTCTTCATTCGTCCTGGTGATATTGGGGGCTTCATGTGCCTGCCATATTCCTCTTGATCCCATCAGTTTTACTGTCAAATGACCACTGCAGTGAGTCTCTGGGCTGGTCAAGGTCTCTGGTTCCTGGTATTGTTCCACGGGACCAGGCCCTTCCCCAGCTCCAGCTGGTCCTAGATGGGATAGATGCTAGGGTGGGGTCAACCCAAGGCCCAGCTGTGGGCCTGATAGTAGCCAAGCTGCATGCATGCCCTCAGGGTTCATTCACTTTGGCCTGTGGTAAGATGTGGGGACCATCTCTCCAGCGTGCAGGAGCCAGCTCTCTTGCTTAGTGTCCAGTGAGAGGCAAGGCCAGCAAAGACCAGCAAAGGCCAGCGGCTCGGCATGGCCCTCCGATTTTATCTTGCATGGTTCCTAGGGCTTCCAGAGGTGAGACCACAGACATCCACACAAACCCCAGCTGTAGCTGGGCCACAGACCCAGACAAGGCCCTTGTCAGCAGCTTGGGCCTAGGAGACATCCTAACTCTGAGTAGAGGTACGGGGCACTCAGGTGGGAATGGTTGTGGCCTTAACTTTAGGCCTCTGTGTGACCTTTGGTGGCAGTACAGGACCCAGACTTCAGCACAGACCCCAGCCACAGAAGAACAATAGACCCCAACATGGTCCTCAACAGTGGGTGGGTCTGGATGTCACTACTGCCCCAGCAGCAGTATGACCCTGAGACACCAATGTGTCTGCATGGTGTCAATGGTTACAGGTACATTGGACATCAGCACAGACCCTGACATGGCCAAAGGCCGCAGCTCAGCATGGTTGACATCCTAGCTCCAAGTGAAAGGCCTCGCAACTTGGATCAGGATGGCTGTAGTAGCATTATGGCCCCTGGACACCAGCGAGGTCACAGGTCACGGCCTAGACCTCAGGCTTCATGTGGCCTTTCATGACTCCCTGGGACATGGGGTGGTTGTCTCCATCCCAGGTGGCAGCAAAGGCCACCCTGATCAGTATGGTCCCAGCAGCAGCCTGGATCATGATCCCAAACGTGGACAAAGGAGGCAGCCCAGGCCCCTGGAATCAGCATAACACTCGACAACTCATGGACATCAACACAGACCATGGCTACTGTAGGACCAGGGACCCTATATTGCCCTTGGCTGCAGCCCGGCCAAACATCATAATCATGTCTTCTTTCTGCATCGTCCCATATTGCATGAACCATACTGTTTCTTAGTTACTTCCAGTTCTCCACTACATGGTTCCTTATTGTAATAAGGTAAACATGCCCGGCACTGCAGGGCTCCAGGTGCGCCCCTGGCTGTCTTCCCACCAGTCAGGTCCTCAGCTAGCCCCCATCTGTACAGTTGAACATCAGGTAGGGGCTTCTGTCTTCCTGCCAGCTGGGGCCTGAAAGACCCTGGGTGGCCGGGCCAGCTATCTTCCTGCCAGCCAGAGCCTTAGCCCAGTCAGCTAGCCCCCATCTGTCTCAAGGAAACTTTTTAAAAGAGGAACTTGATTGTGTTTTTGGTATTTGTAGCTTTCTGAAAATTTGTGTTTTAGGTGATGATTAACATAGTTTTGAATGTTTGACGCAAAAACATTTGCATAGCAGTCCTTGGATTCATAGCAACCTTTGGTTTGTTTCCAGACCTGTCTTTTATTTTTATGACAACATCCATCTCCAGATGTTAAACGCGGGGAGAATGTGTGTGTTTCTCTCTCTTTTCTGGATGTCAGAGGATTCTTTCCCTTCCCAAAATATCCCAGAAGCCCCAACCTCTATCTTCTAGCCAAGGCAGCTCAGCGCCTCCATCTTCTGGAAGTTAACGGTGAAGAGTTGGTTGTTAGTGTTGTCGGGAGCCGTGCAGAACCTCAGGCATGTACACCGTAGTGGGCATATGCATCCATCTGTGCTCTGGAGGTGGTCCTGCTCACCCCTCCTCAGTGGAAGATTGGCATATGCAGAGAAGGCTGGTCCTGGCGTAGCGCCCGTTTCTAGTGAGGCAGAATGGAGGAGGAGGAGAGCTGCTGGGTAGAGGAAGAGAAGCCTTCGTTTTGGAGAATGCATTTAGGGACTGCAAACACGGTTGAGGGCACAAGTGAACTCACATTACTGAACACCTTTGTAAAGGAACTTTCACACAGTAGTGCACAGAATTCTGTTGCATTCCACACTGAATATATTGGATTTTTTTTTTAATTCTTGCAGATTGTGATGAGATTTAAGCAAACTGTAGAAACAGAGTTCGGTAATGTTAAAATGTTTTGGGGGATTGTCATGTTCTCCCTTTTGAGTGTCCTAGGCCAGCTTTTATGTAACTTTTATTTGCAAGACTTCAGATATCCAAGTCAGCTTGGGACTCACTCATCAGGCGCAGAAAGGGAGGGTTTAGGACATGCTCAGCCATGCGAGCAGTACGAGCCACACATGGCCTCTGAGCAAACTTCATTACATTAAACCTGGACATTTGGTCAGCCACTTGTGCCTAGAACTTAAGTCAGTTTGTAAAGCAACTTTATTTAAAATTAAAAAAAGTGCTCTTATTTAAAATAAATATTATAGGCAAATGAAGTGAAATCAATATTTCTTTAGTTCTGCCTAAGAATCACCCATCCTAACTCACAGAGGTGAGTTAGGTGACATAAATTTCTCATAAACATTCATTCTTTGCTAAATGAATCTGCATAAAGGACAGGCTATCCTAATATAACAGTGATTTTCGCTGGGGTCCAACATTCATATGACTTTGGCAGAAATAGAATCTTTGTGTTTCATAGTTAGATGCTGGGTGGTGACAATCTGCCACCTGTCATTCCATTGTGAGATTGTCTTATGCTATGACATGGGTATTGGTTATGTGACATTGTCCAGAACAGGTAGGATCCCGAACCTTGCAGGCCTGTGTGTGTATCAGCCATGCTTCCTGTTCATAGCAATTCCACGTATTTTTATATAATCTTTATTCCACAAGAGTGAGGTATGCATTTCACTTGATAAATTTGCCAAGAATTTTGGCACTGGACTGCTCCAGAGGAAAAAGCTTCCAAACAGAAAGTACAATCTGTGACTGCTCCTCCATTGTTCAGGAAAGCACAGCTTTGGCTCCCTAAGCCTCACAACAAATAAAGCTGTTAAATGTCAGACTCGGCGAAATTCAGGCTTGGTGTTTCAGCATGGGTACTGTGAACCATATTCTGATGTTGCTTACAACTGTTTGGAAGCAAGTGTAAGGTTGAAAAGACTGTTACTAGTGGTTAGAAACTCTGTGGTGCTAGGCCTGTTCTGAGTCCATGAGGACTTCAAGGGCCGTTTATAAGTGGTACAAAGCAAAGGTGACCTTTACCTACCGTGTATATTATCATAACTGTATATTGCTTTTAAAAAAATTTAGTTTTACGTTTAGTGATTTTTGAGTCTGATAATTGAACATTGGAGAAGCTAACCCTTCCTTGTTTTACTCACTTTCAAAATATAGCTGAGTTTTAAAACGTTAAGAGTTAAAATTATATTTAAAATTTAGATAGTTATTACATATGAAGGCAGAGAAAAAGAATAATGTACTTTGTTTAAAATGCTAATATATAAACAGTAAATGAAGATAACTCTCACTTATTATCAAGAGTTTTTAATTGAAAGGACTCAGATAATAAATACATTGTTTGGTTTCCTCTGTAAAGTGGGATCCCATTCTCCCCTTCCGCCTGTATTTTGTAGAGCTGTGGTTCTGGTTATGCTGTTTTTTTTCTTTTTAAATTTCATTTTTACTAATTTGCGTCTATATGTAATGTCTGTGAAAACCAGAAGAGGGAGCCAGAGTCCCTAGAGCTGGAGTTTCAGATAGCTGTGAGTTGCTGGTGTGAGTTGCTGGTGTGAGTTGCTGGTGTGAGTTGCTGGTGTGAGTTGCTGGGAACTGAGCACAGGTTCCCTCTAAGAGCAGCAGCTGCCTTTGACGCTGAACGATTTTTTCAGTCCTAAGAAGTCTTTAAAGTATGATGACAAGATCTGGCTGATAGAGTGTTTTAATGTAAAAGTCACTAAGCCTCTGTGTTTCTCACCACTGACTTTTGCTTGTTCGTTTTTCGAGACAGAGTTTCGCTGTGTAGCCCCAGATGTCCTGGAACTCACTCTGTAGACTAGGTTGGCCTTGAACTCAGAGATCTGACTGCCTCTGCCTTTTGAGTGCTGGGATTAAAGGTGTGTGCCACCACCATAGCATGGCAATTTTACCTTTCTTTGTTACCCCAACAAGGGCCGACAATAACAGTATAGACCAGAAAAGGTCACCGGGAAGAACAGAATGAGAAAAATAAGGAAAGTGGGATGGCCCATATGAAGTAAACCTTCCGATGTTTTTAGTTGTGTTGGGTTTGGACTCATGGGCTGTGTGTTCGAGGTTAGATTGCACTCTTCCGGCTCTAGACACAGCAGTGGTAAAGGTATTGTGACAGAAATATCACGGTCTTGTGACTTGGTCCAGGTGTTTAATTATGGAAGGTTTAAAATAATGGGATGGAAAAATAATATTAGGCAAATGCTGCTATCATTTAAAACAGAATCATATATTAGTAAAACTGCTTTATAATGTTGAGTCCACTAAGAAGATAAAGTGATTATGATGTGGTTGGGCACGGTGGCGCATGCCTTTAACTCCAGCACTCTGAGGCTCATGGTAGGGGTTTAATAAACCACCGATAAGTGGACTATAAAGGATAAAGGTGATTATCATGAGTTTCCTTTTACTAACAAGGTGTAAGAAAAGAATGTCACTGCTGTTTCTTCTCAGAGTGGCCGGATTTCATGAGTTTTGGATGTAATCTCTATAGCACTTGTGTGCTTTAAAATGTATTGTTTGTGAGAAGAGTGCTTGAACCTCTAGGCGTGCTGACAGGAAGCTGACAGTGCTTCAGGCTGGCTCCTAAGTCACAAAGAGCCACGACAGTCTTCACACCTAGGATGGTATTGACGGATGTTCTTAGGAGTTGGTTCTCTCCTCCCACCATGTGGGAACCTGGAGGTTGATCAGCAGTAGGGGCTTTATCCTGTTGAGCCATCTTTCTGGCCCTTGTCATGGTTTTGTTGTTTAATTGTTTCTTAAGCGTATAATGGCTTCCTAAAATAATTGAATGCTTGTGAGTTTGGAAATCATTTTGAACTGTTTGTCTCCACGTTTGTGTACAGAGGATTCCCGGCACAGAAAAGGGAAGTTGTCCCTCTCAAGAACGTAGACCTCGATATCTGAATACCAAAGACGTTTTTCTTCACCCGTATTCCCCATCTTTCCAAAGACATCATTATCAACCAATGAGTTTGTACTATGGAGCCTTGTGTCCTCTAAAGACATGAACCTGAATAGCAATTGGTGACCTGGCTTTACAGGTCACTGGTCACTTGAGTGTTCCTCTGTGTTGGCTCTTTTACACCCTGCAGAATGCCTCAGCAGACAAACAGTAGTAGACAGGGTATAGCTGTCCTGATTTTGGTGACTAAATAGTTGAGAAGGCTGATGGCAAACTCCTATAGGTCTAGTACTGAAAAATCTCATACATACACTTTGGTATCTTTAAAGTCCCGAGAAAACTTATTTTTATATTTAATGTTTTAAAGAATAGAGTATTAACCATCCAGTGAATACTTTTACACGTCTTCTGTGAGTGAAATTGGCAGATTTTAAGTGTGTGTAGGGTTTGTAAATTCTGTAAAAGCAATTGTTAACATCTGATCTTCCTCCTGGAAGTGGGTTGGCTGGTGTGGGTCATCCTGTTCATTTTACTTGAATTTATTTGCGCTTTTAATTAAGATTTGGCAACAAATAAGTGTGTGCATATGTGTATTGCCAGTGAAAATTCCTTGTATTCTTCTTTATTTTCTTCTATAAGATCTTACTAGATTTTTTAAAAAAAAATACTGTCTGCTCAGTTTTTTGCTTGTTTTGTTTTATTTTTACATAGTGAAGAATTAGAAGGTAGACACTTTAAACTGTCTAAAACCCAGTCACAAACTAGGTATTCCACGTGTCACTCTTAGGACAGTGTTGACTTTAGTCCTTGCAGGGTTATCGCAGGAGCTCATACAATGGCAGGAGAGTCAGACAGATTCTCGGACCCTCTCTATATATTACCCTACCCTCTTGAGCTCTTCCTAAAGGCAGAGTTCCAAGACAGCCAAATGTCCAGCGTTTCTCTTCCTGCTAATCTTGACTCAGCCATTTAAGAAGCACAAATTTAATCTGCCCTAGGAACGCATGACTGATAGCACCCGGGGAAGATCCAACCCATTGTCGATAACTTCCAAAGATACCTCGTGTGTGGTGTGAATGTGCTCATAGCTGACGCAGCCTCTGGCTGAAGAGGTTTGTAGCATGGTCTGTTGGTCAGTAGATGGCACCAAATCCAAAACTTATCTGGTGAGGGGTTACACTACTTGGGTTTCTCTTTGAGTTAAATTAAATGAATTTTGAATGATTATGCTCTGAAGGATTAATAGTAGTATGAAGTTCCTCTTTACTAGAAATAGACTGTTCCAAGGCATATTTTATTTAAAAAAAAAAAAACCTTGATGTTACATTAACCATCTCCAAGGTCAAATTGTGTGACTGTATTGACTGGTCCTCCCTCCTTCCTTGCCTCTCTCCCTATGTTAGAGTTGTTTAACTATAAGGTCACTCAATCAATAGAATTTAGCTTGCTCTTTTGTGTTTTGTTGAAATTCTGTAAATATATTGTTAATATAACTTAAAAATTAGTATGCGAGCATGTTTTTCATGTTGGGCTTCGCTGTATCTGCTGGGAATTCCACTCCCATTAAGGGGTTTTCTGTTTCTGCAGTGAAGGTTGACTATGAGAGCAGGGGTTGTGGGTTGTTGGGTGGACTTGGTGCTTTTTCCTGAAGAGCTTACAGGATTTGCTGCCATTCACTGGTGGCTTGTGAGAAAACAGTAAAAGAGGACGCAGTGGTTTGCTTGGGCCGCCATTGGTCCCATTCCAGCCACAGTTAGTTGAGCATGGAGACCCAGTTGTATCTGAGGTATGTGATTGTCTGTTGGAACTGGAGAAAGACATGCTGGAAGCGCATTAGGAGAACGGTTTCTTTTCAGCATGCGCGTGCTTTGTTTCCTTTGGATGGTGCATTTTTGAGGGACCAGTCCTGTGTCGCTGGGCCGATCTAGTTTTATTAACACACTCTAGTGTGAGAGGTCTGCCGACTGGTCCTTGTGCACATCCTTGGTACACACCGAGGAAAGCATGGGCCAAGTGTGAGGAGAAAGGAGGACAGAAAATAGCTAACATCCCTTGTGGTATCTTGTCTACCACCAAGACAGGAGTTATCTCCATCCCCACCTCCTTAGATTTGCTGTCAACTTACTTGCTGACTGAGCCTGAGTCCCTGTAGTGAAGCTAAACATATATAGGAACTTAACCATACCAATAGGAATCAAGCTCAGAGCCTTACTAATGCCATAGGCCTAGCCAGATCTTTCACTAGGTCCTGCTAGCCACCACACACACACACACACACACACACACACACACACACACACACACACACACCCCCTACAACCACATCAGGTCTACCATCTGTGTGGTGCCAAACCACTTCCATCTTGGAGTAGTCTCCAAGCAGCTCTGCTTCTATTTTTGCCTCCTAGAACCTGTTTTCCACGTGGCACCAAGAATACTTCTTTAGAAGCACACATCTAGCAGTGACAGATGCCAGCTCAGAGTTCATCATGCTAGACTCTCGGCTGTCTCTGGCCTTTCCCTCTCTACACCAGACTCTAGTTATACTAAGGATGCAATGGCGCGGTGTTTCCTCTGTCTAGAGTACCGCTCTTCTAACCTGTCTCAGGACTAAAAGGTCTTTATTGCTCACAATCTAAAACAGCCCCTCTCAAGTTTTTCTGCTTGTGTTCTGTTTCCTTAAACTCCTTGGCTTTTCTTGTGCGTTTTTGTCCACCTTTGTCTATGAGGACATGAGCTTCACTTACGCCGTTTATTGTTCTCCCTGGAATCTAGAGCAGTGCTGGGCATGTAGCAAGTCCTCAGTATATTTGGGTTCAATACGTGAGTTTTGAATGGAGAAGCCATATTTAAAGCTAAGTCTATTTCTCCTAATCCTTCAAGCATATTGTGATAAAGTGAAGACATCAGCGGGCCAGAATCTATTTCATAGTTATTCCTAAAAATTCATCATGACCACACAGGGTGCCAAAAGACTGGGGATTAGTATTGGCATTGGTCATAGAATTTATAATAACAGTGGCATAAATTATTACAGCATTTATTAAGTATTTACTATGCCTGGATACTATCCTTGATGCTGCTATATGCTTACATCGTAACCTTCGGCGTTAATTTTGACATGTAAATGAGATGTATAGAAGGAATGATTTGTTATTTTCTTACATAACATTTTATGGATGAGAGACTAGCAGATAATAGTTTCCGGTGATAGACAATAAAACTAGATGAATTCTTTCAGATACCCAAGTAGGTGTTGATATAGCCCTGACAGAGCTTTAAACCTGCACTTCAAACTTTCTAGAAAAGGAAGAACCAGGAGAAATGGCTCAGAGGTTAAGAGCACTGGCTGCTCTTCCAGAGGTTCTGAGTTCAATTCCCAGCAACCACATGGTGGCTCACAACCACCTATAATGAGATTTGGTGTCCTCTTCTGGTCTGCAGGCAGGATACTGTATATGTAATAAATAAATAAATCTTAAAATAAAGTAAAATTGAAAAGAAAAGAAAAGGAGAACCATTAGTTTGGCACCCGGCATTTCATTTAGTCTTCTCAACAGCCTGCGACCTCTCCGCCCACCTCACGTTTGGGGGAAAACCATAAAGTGGGTTGGCCCAGGTGGTGCATTTGATAGGAAGCAAAGCCAAAGTTCAAACCCAGCCCTGGCTCTAGAAGGCATCTCTGGACAGGCAGGAACAGCTTCACTTTCTATTCACTGTGATCCTACCGGGTCTGTGGAGACGGTACGCTTTGTCTATAAATGAATCTTCCCCTTTCTTCCTCACAGAACTCTAAGAAGGAACTGATGTGGAAGAGCGCCTGAGACAGTTCAAGATGACGACCACAGTGGCCACAGACTATGACAACATTGAGATCCAGCAGCAGTACAGCGATGTCAACAACCGCTGGGATGTGGATGATTGGGACAACGAAAACAGCTCCGCACGGCTCTTCGAGCGGTCCCGTATCAAGGCTCTGGCAGGTGAGTCTCCTACCTGTCGCTGGATGCTGGGTAGTCCCCTGAAAATCGACCGTCTCTGCTTTTAAGGCTGTCTTGTTTGAAGTTGATCTCAGCTTACTTTAAGGTATTCTGTGAGAGCTAGCTGGCCCTTTTATAAGACATTTACATTTAGAGAGCTACCAACCTTATTGGCCAAAATAATTTAGAACACAGTAATGTTGATAGCAATTTAGAAAGAACTGCTGAGAGCTTGTAAGGATTTTTTATTTCTGATACGTCTTTCATTTCAAAATATTGAAGCACACTGTTCTTTATTTTAAAGAATCCAAATAAGCTGTGTAGTGAATGCTGGTGGCTGTGCTTAGAGCCACGCGGGGTTGATTAGTATCTGCAAGGGACTTTAGATCTGCAGAGCGGCAGTGTCCTCTAGGAAGGGCGCGTCTGGTGCTGTCAGCGAGGAGGTCTGCCCCTGACCCACTCTCTTAGTGTGCCTCCTTCCCACGTGATTGCTTTTTTCCTTGCTGCTGCTGACTTCGTCAACGGTTCAGGGGTCCTCGTCAGGAAAAGGTGCCATCACTTTGAAAACCGAGCAGTTTCAGACACACGCGAAACGAGAATCAAACTGGAGTATATACTTTTGAGACTCAGAGGAAGCTGTTTCCAAGTGAGAAAGCAGAGTAGTGATTTTCCCCGTGGTGTTACTAATTACAGTAGATTCAGAGTCATGGTAGGAGCAGGTACATTTGTTATTGATTGTAAAAATAGTTCATCTTCCTGTCGTCTCTATAGTAGAATCTGATTATAAAGCAAGAAGAAGGGGATCTGACTCGTGTGGCCAAAGTGACAGAGAAATTGTTGGCCACGGAGTAGGCCAAGTCCAACTTTAGAGAAGCCTTCCTGCGGGCTTACGTGATCTGAGCAGACCTGGCTTTTTTCTTCTTTACTTTTTAGCTATGTTGGTTATGCAGGCTGTCTTCACAAGTGAGCTCCCTCTCTACAGTGGATACGAGGTGGTTGTCCCAAGTCCCAGAAGACCTCACTATGTAGAAAAGAGCACATCTGCCTCACTATGGTCCTGGGATCATGATTGGCATTGGAGAATAGGGTGCTCTCCGTATTTCACTAAACCAGATGCTCCCTAGAGGGAGAGTTCTGTCTGTCCCGCCTGAGCAGCAAGGCTAGAGAGTTGGGAGAAGAGGACAATAAATGGTGGAGCTGTGCCTAACCAGATTCCTCGGGAATGTTATTCTACTGCTTTAGGATGAGTTGTGTCTGAGCAGTGGTGATTTGAAGAGTGTGTGTGTGTGTGTGTGTGTGTGTGTGTGCGCGCGCGCGCGCGCGCGCGCGCGCGCGAGAGCGAGCATGCCTGGGGGTGGGATGACAAGGAATGGCGGAGGAGCATGTATATAGTGTATGCATGTGGCTGTGGGCATACCTGTGGAGGCTGGAGGTTGGCATCAAGTGTCCTCTGTTGCTCTTCACCTTATTCTTTGAATCAGGGCCTCTCGCTGAACCTGTAACCCTTCTGCCTCTGCCTCTGCCTCCTGCCACAGCCGCCTGTGTATGTGGGTGCTGGGATAGGAAGTCAGACCTCGTGCTTACATACAAGCGCTCCACTCAGGAGCCATCTTCCCAGTCCCTAAAGCTCTTTCTTGCTTTTGCCTGGATGAATGAATGATGATCCAGTCACTCCCTCAATTCGGTGCTTTGTGTTCTAGCTCATTCATTAACATGAAGCTTCACAGCGGCCGTTCACAACTATGGGTCGTGACCTCTCTGGGGCCTGAAGGACCCTTCCATAGGGTCGGCCTAAAATCATTGGAAACAGAGATTTACATTATGATTTATAACAGTAGCAAAATTACAGTTGTGAAATAGCAACAAAAAATAAAATTAAGGTTGGGGGGGGTCACCATGATATGAGGAGCTGTATTAAAGGGTCACAGCATGAGGAGGACTGAGAACCACTGCCTTCATAGAAGTCGTGACTGTGGACTATGCTGCTGGATCAGTTAGTACTTCTTTTTCATGAATCTTCGTTTCGGACTTAAGACCCTTCTGCTGCGGTAGGGTGTTTGTTACCACTGACCATGAGCCTCATGCTTCGGTTCCAAGCCATCCTACGTTGTCTTATTTTAAGGACATTTTACTTACAAAATGTACAGCAGCTTCTTGGGGTTTTTTCTTTTTTTCCACATATATGTGATGTGCATGTGCGTGCACATGTGTGTGTGTGCTTGTTTTGGATGTATGCAGATACATGTGCATGTACATGTTTGCACAAGCATGTTGAAATCCAAAGTTGATATCTGTTATTTCCCTTAGTCCCTCTCTGCTTTATTTTTTGAGGGTCTTCCTAAGTCCAGGCTTCAGTAATTCCAGCTAGTTTAAGTTGCCAGCTCGCTCCCCGGATCCCATCTCTGCCTCCGGAGTATTGGTCATATGGAAGACCTTCATATTGCTTGACTTACCATGTGGATCCAGAATGTAGTCTTCACACCTGGACAGCAACTTCTTTATCCACTGAGCCACATCCCCAGCTCTTGTCTGCTTTTCCCTATGTGACATCTTTCTATACATTCAGACTCAAGAGCCCTGCTTTTGTTAGTGTTGGTCCTTGTCATAACCTTCTAAGGATATCGATTCTGGTCCCAGAATAATTGGTTACAGTAATAACAGCAAGGGCTCAATATTCTGCTTACTCTGCTCCAGGAACTGCTATAAATGCAATGCACATATTAATAGTTAATGGAAGCCAGGCAGGGTAGCATGTGTTTGTACTAGCCTTTGGGATGTTGAGGCCAACCTGATACAGTGAGACCTTGTCTCAACCACAGTGAAAAAAAGAAAAGTAGCCAGTGCCGTGACAATTGCAGGAGGGAGGCTGCTGTTGTCTGAACTGTAGAAGAGGGACTGCAGATACAGAGTAAATATTCTCTCCAAGGACACTGTTGACAGAGAAGCACAGTAAGCCCTGGCAGGATAGAAAACAATAACTTTAGCTTCCTCCTCACAGAAGCAGGGAGGAAAAGCAACCTCTCCACTCTTGAGCCTGTGCTGGCCTCAGGTCCTCAGTTACCCTGCTTCAGCTTCTCCAGGTTCTGGGGTCACTGATGTAAGCTACCGTGTCCAGCAAGGCTTAGAGACGTTAAGTAAGTAAGTAATTAGACTTAATATTGATTGTTGCCGTATACTCAGCATGTTTCAGGATGGAAAATTATTAATGCTTTTTCCCATTTTACTAAGTCTTTGAAATACACACCCTCATTTTACATATGAGAGACTAGTAAGAATCAAGTCTAAATTTCAACATAGGTCAAAACATGGTGGCTAGTGCTTCCTCTTGCACTCACTGCTGCTGTTGAGAGTTCACAGGGAAGGTGAGGACATTCTTCAGTCCTGCTGCATTGCAAGGAGTTCATGGCGCGCTGGTCCAGCCTTCAGGCAGTAGACTGGGAAGTGAGTTTGTGTCTTGTGTAAGTATTTCCCGCATCCCATGGTGCCATGCCCACATTCCTCACCTCTGACCAGCGGGCGCCTTAGTGTAGTGAAACACGCGATGACTCACAGAAAGCTTCAGTCTTCTAAGAGATGTCAGGGGCTGGTGATGTAATTCAGTGGGAGAATTCTTGCCTAGCCTATGCAAGGTCCCGTGTTCAGTCACCAGTACTACAAGAAAAAGCAACAACTAAAAAAAAAATAAATCTTAAATTATTTCTTTTTTTAAACCTGTATATGTGATTGTGGCTTATGTTTTGTAGAATCCACACAGATAAGAGGAAGGAAGAGAGGAGCATTTTTACATGTATAACATACTTAGTTTGAGAATATGGATAAAAGTAATTAGAATTAATAATTTTATCAAGTCTTATAAACAGTCTAGAAAAAATTTGAAATAGTGTATACTGACATAGTCACCATTTATATCTGAGGGAATTTTCCATATTTGGAGTTTTTCCTGAAATAAAATCCAGATTATTTTGTAATTAGAAAAAAAATCATCTTAAACATCTTATGTAGCAATTAGACATTTTGGTACTTTTTTCCCTAAAAAAATGATCAAAGAATAAAGCATATATGGATGTACATTTTAACAATGTGTAATATTTGACATAGGATAATATTCAACATTAAAGTGTCCATTGCACTAACATTTTTTGATCAATTGTGGACATGGTGAAAGAAGTTGACCGGTTACCAGTGCACACTCAAAATCAGTTTATTTTACTGTGTGCACAATTTCCCTGCGGAGGGCTGAAGTGATAGACAGGCATACTGTTTCTAATTCAATGCGGTTCCTGCGGCAGCATCAGAAGTAGCTCCTCCCCCAGCACACGGGCTGGATTTGCTACAGGATTCACCGCTAGCCTTGAGCTGAGCTTTCAGTCCCCCTCCTCCGCCTCTGAGTATGGATGTAATGGGCAAAGTCTTGACTGAATCAGCATCTCCTGTGAGACCGTTCCATTGGATTTTCTAGAAAAAAATAATGCCAACGTAGATGTTAGGTAGTTTTTTCAGTTATATTTAGTT
Organism: Microtus ochrogaster; assembly: GCF_000317375.1. NCBI lineage: Eukaryota > Metazoa > Chordata > Mammalia > Rodentia > Cricetidae > Microtus > Microtus ochrogaster. The sequence continues at coordinate 6,203,144 of NC_022027.1, read as the reverse complement.
TATGATACAAATTCTATTATGATAGCTTGATTATTAAACTATAGATTTGTCAGTAATTTTGGCATGATTCATATGAACTAGTAACCCACAAGCAAGTATTTAGGAAACAAGGGAGCTAAACATTTAGTCTGTGTCTACTGATTAGATTTTTTGAGTTTGTTTTTGGGGTGGGGGTGGGGGAGGGGCTTTTGAGGCAGGATTTCTCTATGTAACAATCCTGGCTGTCCTGGAACTCACTCAGTAGACCATACTGCCCTGAGTGGGGGGATTAACGGTGTGTGCCACCACTGCCCAGCCTGATTATTAGATTTTTTTAAAAAAGAATCCTGAATTTATAATTACTTTTAGTCAGTCATTTCTGATCGCAAAGAATGGAGATGTTTTCTGAATTAAAGAGATATGGGCTGGATTTATTGGTAAAGAACAGAGTTGTCTAATGTGGGCAAGGCCCTGGTTTCACTCCTGACATCAAAATAATTATAATAATTAATAATAATAAGTAGTAGTAGTATGTGATAGAATTAAGGGAGGGTAAAGAGGGTTACTGAAAAGTTTCAGGCAAGGGCCCATTGTGGTAACTGTGCTTTTAATCCCAGAACTCAGGAAGCAGAGCCAGGCAGATCTCTGAGTTTGAAGCCAATTTGGTCTGCATAGCAAGCGTCAGGCTAGGCAATATTTATATAGTAAGCCACTGTCCCAAAGGAGAGAGAAAGAGAGGTGCCTGGAAGGAGACAGGGAGAGGGAGAGAAGAGGTCGGTTTCATACAGAGCCACTGGATAAAGCCGTGTGCTATCTGATTGGTATAGGGCAGTGTCTCCATTATTCATCCTTTGGAGCTCTCCAAGTAACTGTTCCTTCATAACTTGGCTCACGTCTGACTTCAGTGCATTGTAGATTCAACTTTACTTCTTGTCTAACTTTAAAAAAAATAAACTTCAGTGCAAATTATATTTATGACTTTATTGCCTCAATAGCATAGTTTCTTTGAGTACAAATTTCTGTAAGGTTGGGTGTGGTATTGAAGTTGACCCAGATAACTTCTTATACCCAGGCATGGCCAGTTGGAGACTTACAGAGGCAGCTTGAGACCGATGGAGTACTTGGCGGGTGAAGGCACTTGCCGCCAGTCCTGGCGACCCAAGTTTGATCCCCAGGACCCACATGGCGTGGAGAGAAAACTGAGTCACAGCAGTTTTCCTTTGACCTCCACGTCATTTTGTGCTGTGTATACAAGCCCTTCCTCCAAGTTAAAAAATAAATTAAGCCAGGTGGTGGTGGCGTACTCAGGAGACAAAGGCAGGCAGATCTCTATGAGTTCAAGACCAGCCTGGTCTACAGAGCGAGTCCCAAGACAGCCAGGGCTACACAGAGAAACCCTGTCTCAAGCAACCAAAATAAACAAAATGAAAAGCAGAAAAAAGGCATTTGTAGAGATGTGGTACCCAGCCATCTGACTGTAGGTGTGGTGGTGTGTCCTAGAGAGTATAGCTGTGTTGCCTAACTGTCTGACGGTAGGTGTGGTTGGTGTGTCGTAGAGAGTGTAGCCGTGTTACCCGGCCATCTGAGTGTAGTGTGTCATCGTAGAGAGTGTACCTATGTTACCCGGCCATCAGGCTGTGGGTGTGGTTGGTGTGTCGTAGAGAGTGTACCT
>NC_022027.1:6171170-6201092 GCF_000317375.1 Microtus ochrogaster | reverse complement strand
TCAGGCTGTAGGTGTGGTTGGTGTGTCGTAGAGAGTGTAGCTGTGTTACCCAGCCGTTAGCCTTTCTAAGGAGATGAAGTGTTCTGCCTGGTCAGGGAAAGAACTAAATGCACAATATGGCAGGAAGCAAGGTGCAAACTGGCCCCAGAACAAGAGAAACTAAGGTAAACTAAGGGTTACCATGCCTACATCTTGCTTTTCAGTCTCCTTCTGAGAGTGGTTTCTGTCTCTACCCCCTGGAGGGATCTTCCAGATTGCAGGAAGCCTGGCTGCCATCTGCTGGGCTTCATCACATCCCTTCCATTTTGCCCTTTTTCCCCCCAATTCTAACTGGAAGCACTGGTGCTGTTGTGGAGGGAGGCTATTATTTGTATTTTAATAAAGTTTGCCTTAAGATCAGAGAGCAAAGCAGCCATACTAATCAGCCATACAGGCCAGGCAGCCTTGGCACACACTTTTAATCCTAGGACTTGGAAGACAGAGACAGATAGATCTCTGTTGGTTCAAGGCCACCCTGCCACCCTGCGCCATACCAGATTGAATCTGTCTAAAAGGAAAACAGAGCTCACACAATGGTGATCCCAGCACTTGGGATCACATGCCTTTAATCCCAGCACTAGAGAGGTGGAGACAGGAGGGATGCAACTGAGCAAAGAGAGGAATATAAGGGGGAAGAGACAGGAACTGTGTGGAGTGTGGTATATGGAGTTTGAGGATCTGTAGAGACAGGATCTAGCCCCATTTTAGTCTGAGGTAGAGGTTAGAGCCAGTAACTGGCTGCTTTGCTTTCTGATCTTCAGTTGAACCCCAATATCTGTCTCTTGGCTTTTATTACTAGTGCTACATGTACAGAGGATTATTCCACAGCAGCAGCCTGTCTCTAAAACATTAAAAGTAAATAAATAAATTGAACAGTGGGTATCAGGTGTAGCAATGCATACGTGCAATCCCAACACTTGTAGAGCTAAAGCCTGAGTATTTCTATACATATAAGGCCACCATGGGCTTTATATTGAATGCCAGGTCACCAAGCCTGCAAAGAAAACCCTTGTCTAGAGAGGAAAGAAAGAAAGAAAGAAAGAAAGAAAGAAAGAAAGAAAGAAAGAAAGAAAGAAAGAAAGAAAGAAAGAAAAGCCAAACTATCAAGCAGTGAATATGAATAACTTTGTAAAAGTGTTGCCGTACCTTCAGAGAACCTGAATTCAGGTCTGGTCATCCTCTGGTCGCAAAAGGCATCCACTTCTTTTTCATTTGTTAATGTCCAAAGGAATTTGTTAAGCTCTTCAATTTGGCTCCTCTGCCGAAAGCCTGTGAATTCTCAGAAGTCTAAAATAGTGACATAATCAGGCGCTGATACTGCTGTTGGGTGAATGTGGTAAAGATTCTGCTATCCAGGTGTAACTTCCCACAGACTCTGTAAATTTCTCAAGTATGTGTGTGAGACTGCTCTGTTGGCTACAAGGTGATTCCACAGCCATTTCAAGAAAGCAGGCAACATTGGAACCTTTGTCAGAGCTCAGCTCCTCTCTCACTACATTAGACTACCCTGCAAGGCTTTAGAAACCTCGCTATTCTCCCCGGGCTCTAGCCTGAGCCCCAGGACGATGGACCAAAGCCGTTTTTCTGTGTGGCTCATGCTGAACTTTTCTCCTGGATAAAGCTCCTTGGTGTTTGTTAATGTGTATCAGATACCCTATACATTACTAGTTTCCGTATGTGCTCCAGGTAGCTCCATCTGCATTTTCTCTAGCTGAGGAGTCACTTCTTGGAGACAGTGGCAATGGATAACATTTCTTTAGCATTCCTTTAGCGCCTCATGTAAGTCCAGTGCAGTCAGTTATTTAGCCATCGACAAACTGGGTAACTCACTCCTCATCAGAGACACCAACTATTGCACCATTTGTGAAAACTTTCCCCATCACTTTTGTGAAACCTGTTGTTTTGATTAGGGTTTTTATATTGCTGTGAAGAGACACAACTCTTATAAAGGAAATATTTAATTGTGGGGACTTTTTTTTACAGTTTCAGAGTTCAGTCCACTGTCACCAGGGAAGGGAGATGGCAGCATGCAGGCAGACTTGGTGCTGGAGTTGAGAGTTTTTATGTCTCATAGGCAGGCAACAGGAAGTTGACTGAAAGTCACACTGAGGGAAGCTTGAACAAAAGAGACCTTGAACCCGCCCTCCCCACCTCCAACAAGGCCACACCTCCTCATAGCATCACTTCCTCTGGGGGCCATTTTCTTTCCAACTACCACAGCTATCAAAGAGTTAATTCTAGTTATCTGAGAACATTAAGATGCATTATAAAATAATTAGCATGCATTGACCATTATGAATGCATGCACTGAAGAAAAAGAAAACTGAGCATTCAGATGGGGACAAGTGTATTCTTCCTCTGACCCTTTCCCACTCCACTTGGGGAAGATAATCCTTTTAAAAGTCATGTGCAAACTAGGCATCGTTGTATACACCTGTAATCCCCAGCACTGTGGAGGCTGAGGCAGGAGGACTCAGCAAGTCTGAGGCCAGTCAGGTCTTCGTAGTGAGTTCCTGGCTAGTTAGGACTATATAATGACACCCTGTCTTAAAAAGACCAACCATCCACCCCCCTCCCCCCAAAAAAGTAAACCAAAGCCAAGGTTGATGCAAATCTTTCGAGGATTTTCCATGTACAATATTAAAAAGGATACGTACCGAATCTGCATTCCTCTTCATGTTGTTAGCTGAAACCCTGGTTCCCAATATGATAGTGTTAAAAGGTGAGACTGGGAGGTGACCACACTGTGAGGGAAGAGCCTCAAGGTTGGGACTAGTGTCCGTGATACATGGCCTTTTTATCTGTCCTCTGAAAATATGAGAGGAGATTTGTAAACCAGGGAGGAGGCTTTCACCAAGAACCTGGTTGTGCTGGGACCCTCCCGTCTAGCACTAAGAACTGTAAGCAGCAACGTGCATTGTCTAAGCCACCCAGTCGATGGTTTCACTGCTTCGGCAACCTGGACCAAGACAGATTTCTCACCTTTAGCAGAACAGAAACAAGGCCACTTTGGTGTCAGTCTTGGAGTTTAACCTTTCCCCCATCAGAGAGTCATTGTCTTAGAGTTGAATCCCTTCAGTGTCTGATCTGTCTCCTGGGAAGTCAGCAGATGCTCTTGGAAGCGTGTGTCTATAAGCAGGTATGGCCCCGTACACTTTAGATCAGATATGCTGAATGTTGACCTCTGCCTCTTTTCTATTAGAAGTGCCTAGCTTTTGCTCTTGAGGGTCACAAGGGTTAAAGCTGGAGTCCTTTGACCCTTCTTCCTACAGGTTACTGTCTTTTTGCAGCTTTCCCATATTTGCTTCTTTACTTTCCATATGTCCTGAAAGGAAATGAGGGCTCACTCAGGGAGCACTGTGCCCGCCTTTTCAGAGTGCCTTGATCAGAAGTGAACAGTTGGAGTTAGAGACGGAGTCTGACTGAAGCCTTGGAACTCCCGGAGATTGGCCTGCCTCTCCCTCCCAAGTGCTAAGATTAAAGGTGTGCACCTCCATGGTCTGATTTGAGTTTAAGAATTTAATGGGTCATTCTTACAAGTGTAGCCACTGTTTTCCTCTTGTAATTCTCCACTGTGACAAGGACATAAGACATTTGGTGACTGTGGTGGCCAAGCAAGCATGACAGGGATGGAATATTACAACTGGGTCCCTAGAATAGATCCTTCTTCTATAATAGCCAGAGGCAGTAGCTAAAACAATGACCATACACTCTGCTCTGCTGTAGCTTATAGCAGCCTGTAGCCAACTGCCTCTTTTCCTCTTGTGGTTGACAAACAACAACAACAACAACAACGTGACTTTCCTAAGCCTGCAGTAATAACAGTATGCAATTTAGCCAGCTTTGCCCCATGGTTAGATTTTATTCTCTACTTGGGAACGTATCTGTGACAGCGCCATGGGTCCTGAAGCTGTTTGTAGTACTGATTTTGGAGAAATAAGTTTCCACACCAAATCCCTTAGCTCTTTATATGTCTACTGTCGACACACACAAGTTTATTTATACCCAGAACCAGTTGCTCTGCTGCCAGGCCCCTAAGCACACCTAACTATCCTTCGGTTCCAGACATCCAAAGGAAGGCCAGTGTTGGCGTGGGTGCTTGTAAATAATGTAGAGGTATTCAAGACTGCTTTAAGAAATACAGGATGGAGGGGAGGAGGGGCTTAAGGATGACCTGATATCAATGTGAAACCTAAAACTCAACTACAGTGTTAACAGGTGTGCATTTCCCTTGGCGAATTTAATCAGCTGTAATCTTCAGGCATTCCCGAGTGTAGTTGGTTTTTTGTTTGTTTTGTTTTTTGTTTTTAATGTTCCCCCATTTAGGAAGCCATCTTAATTGGCACACTCAAACTAAGTTTTACAGTGGAGGAAAATGTTCTTTAAACTAAATGGAAGACTTCAGAGCATCACAGTTGATTTGGTTAGTAACTGCTTCACCATTTTGAAAGAATCACTTTTTGATCACATTGCCAGGAATAAGTGTAGTTTATATTAGTAATTTCATTGCTAGATAAATGTATTTTTATGGAGGCATTTGTGTGTGTGTGTGTGTGTGTGTGTGTGTGCGCGCACACGCACGCATGCGCCTACTTCAAATTTACAAACTACTGTTTACTGGTGTTCCGTGAACTGCTGTCATATTTTTCTTTTCTACTTTATAAATGCCGATGTTAGTCAAATAATTAGATTTTATTAATGTCATTAGACAGGTGCATCTTAAAGTACTACTAAGTGTTTTTTTTTTAGTTTATTAGCTTTGTGAATCAGAGTCTTACTGGCTTAGTCATTTATTAGCGAATGGGGTGAATGTGCTAATACTTGGTGTCTGCTTTGTGCCAGGCACCGGGTTAGCGCTGGAAAGATCAGCCATCTTGAGAGGAGCTCTGTCCTCACAAAGGACAGGCAGTGTCAGCACGTGGAAGGGATTCCAGGCCGAGGGAGTGGAAGGGAGTCATGTATAGGAGTGGACAGAAAAGTCAAAGAGCTTGCTGCTTATCCTAGAAGGGGGGTTCAGCTCAGCACATGGAAGGCCTGCAGTCACCCCATTTGTAACAGAAGGCCTTCCTGAAGTTCCCATTTCCAGAGTGCCTGAAGCCCCTGACAATTCACCTGAGAACCGTCACGAAGTCCTGGGGATGGTGGTATCGGAGATCTATATCAGAGTGACAGAGACAGAGGCCAAGGAAAGGAGGCGTTTAGGAAACTGTTGTGCTCCTTCAGGAGACAGTTTCTTTTGATTTTACCAACCACAGCACTGGATCCAACTCCTGGCAGGCAGCCCTATCTAGAGATAAGCGCCCCCACCCTCTATCCCACGGTGAGACAAGCCTTGAAAACCCCACCTCCAAATCTGAAATAGTATTGGGAGACACTCCACTCCTCAGTCAACAACAGGTATTCAGCTGCTGAGTTTGGACCCTCAGACTTGCTCTGCAAGGGTTGTAGAGTGGACGAGAGAGAAAAAGGGGACCAGGAGCTTGGTTCTGTGTATAGGCGTGCTAGTTATTTGAGAGGCACAAGAGGATTGTGTGAGCTGTTAGGGTAAATAAATCAACAAAGGCCACTATTTGGATATACTTACTTCCCTGTTATTCTAGTTTTAGCATTATACCCATTTTCTCATTTGTCTATACTCTCTGCAGCCTTCAAAAATGGTACAAACTCAGAGATTCTCAGTCTGACTGTGCAGGTACCATTGGGATTTCTCTTAGGGCCAACGCTTCCAGACCTTTCTGGGTTTGGTAGGCATCCAGAACTGTTCATCTCAAGGCTTCTGCTAAGGGAGAGTGGCCCCAGGGTTCTGCTTCTCCATTAAATCTCTGCTCTGCCAATTCCTGGCTGTGAGGGAGTAGATAAGTTTCTCCTACAGTACAAGAACTGTATCTTGTGGGACCATTGTGAGAAGTCACATTACTGTGGAAGGTGCCTGGCTTAGTGTTTGCACATAGCACCCGTGTGTGTAAGGTTACCAGTAACATACCACATTTCATCTTAAAAATAAATCTTTTTTTGTTTTGGTTTTCTTTTCGGGTACAGGGTTTCTCCGTGTAGCCCTGACTGTCCTGGAACTCACGCTGTAGACCAGGCTGGCCTTAAACTCAGAGATACACCTACCTCTGCCTCCCAGGCATTGGAATTAAAGGCATTGGAAGCATTTGAAGGACACAAGTTCTGGTGTCCTAACAATACTGATGACCTTTGGCTTCGTTTGCTTTGGTGTTCAGAGGGCATTTATGACTCAATCCTTATTTCAGGAGGTGGGAAAAAGCACTGAAGAAGACCTTTGGGTTTGGGATTTTTAAACATTTTGTTTCCTGGCAGTTTTGGGGGTCTAACCCAGGGACTTGGACATGCTTTACCACTGAGAGATACATATCAAGCTGTATCTCAGCCCCCTGACTTTGATTTTTATTGAAAAAATTAGCATGATCTTCATACTTGGCCTTCTCTGTTTTAGGTTTGCATGCTATAGTTATAGTGATCCTGCATACTGCTAAATTTGAGAGAAAATGTTTCAAAAAAGAAGTACAACAAAATGCTTTAAACTTTTGCTACATTGATTTTTTTTCCTACCCCAGCCTAATGACTGAGTTGGAGGAAGAGGGACAGAGGGACATACTGAGTGTACAAAAATCCTAGTCAAACAGCCTAGCTCTTGCTGGAACATGCTGACCCTTTGGTCTGAGTTTCTCTTTGTTGAGATAGCTGTAGCTTGGCATCAGAGGAAGATAAAAAATGAATATGAATAAATCCCCAGGAGATCACTTATAATACTTAAAATTTGTGGATCTCGTTCATGTTGGAGAGCATTGTAAACAGTTCTGTAGTATTAATAGCAGTCTTTGATAGGCGGTATTATTTCTCATTTTACATATTCCAATTGAGATTTTCTGCATCAGGTCCTTAATTTGCCCCAGCATATGTTACTGATCTCGTAAATTAGAGGCAGAGAGAAAGCCTGTGGTGCCCTTGACTTGCCTTTTCCAGCCCTCTTGCAAATTGCCTTTCATGGTATTAATATTCCACAGCTATCCAGACAGCCTTTAATTCCTGAGGGACCTTGCTCCTCTCCCCACAATTACTTCATTTTAGAGACCTATGAGAAAGACTCTATGATAGCTTGTGTGTCTCATTTGTGACATCTGTCACGGTCACCCTTATAGAACCCTTCTCAGGCGTGCGTCAGGAAGCACAGCGTGTTTTCTTTTTGTATCTGACTGTCAAGCCCAGATGCAAGACCAGTTTATAGGGGAAGGGGGTTCTCAGAAAACAGCAGACATTTATTATACCAGGCATTTAAAAGACATGACAGTGTGAACTAGAAGCTACGGCGGGCCGGTGTGTAGATGTAAACTATTTACCCATCATGTTCAAGACCCTGGGTGTTAAATGCCAGCACGGAAAATGATCCAGTGGCATGAGACATCCTAAGGAGTCAGCAAGCTGGGATTGTTTTATTACTAAGGTGAATCTTGGCCTTTTTTTGCAGTGGTTTCTATGTAATGGGTGAGGAGTAGGTTGTGCGTTGTCAGACGGTGGTAGCAGCCTTTGACCTTGGATGATGGAAGGATGGAATGAGAAATGATCTAGGAGTCTTACTCAAGTCTCATGGAAATTTTTCTTGTTAATGTTTTGTTTGATGAGTTAGAAATGCAGGCTGTTGTAGAGTGTCATTAACAAGGACTGGTGGAACTGATCGTAATCACTTGAAATTACAGACCTCTTTTCTGTGTAAGGATTTTGGTCATTTGCCCCTCCATAATCTTCAGTAGGCCAACTAACAAGTATAATTTTTTTTTTGATCAGTAAGAGTCTTGAGCCATTGCTTCATGAGCCTTTAATGCCCTAAAATTATCCCTAATAGCAAATTACGTAGGAATCCACTTGGATGGGATATCGGCTTTCTTTATCTGGGTGGGCAAGTCTTAGTATTTCAGAGAAGTTGATGATGGGGTGTTACAAAACCCTCAGAGTAAGGAAAGCTAACCTAACATCTGCCACGGTAATCCGGGCACACACGAGCTTTTCTGTTCACGCACACCCAACTACACTGTTACATGAGTATATATATTTGCTTGAGTATGATGGGTTGCTGCTGTGCTGAAGGATCAGTTGGGCTCTTGTGTTTTGGGTGTCAGTCTCATAGATACTGACTGATGAAGGTTTTGAGCACTTTAATGAAGGCTGGCACTGTAGAGCTCACAGCCCCGACACTACTTATGACTGATGAATGGGGTTCACTTGCAGCTCTCCAAGCAAACGCAAGGCTTGGAGGCAGTTTGGAGGCAGTAACTAATTTATGAGGCCTTTTGTTATAAAAATGAGATTTGGCAGGACTCCCAGCAAAGTTCTCATTTTCTTCAGGTTGGAAAACAGGACTTAGAGGGATCGGCTGACAGCTCTGGGAACACACGTGAGGAGCATGTGATTCTCGATCCCCTGCCCGGCAGTGTGTTTTCCATTGAAACTCTTTAATTGTGTTTAAAGCTAATGACCGGAAGTGTACCTTTCGTATTAACTGCACGCGCACTGTTATGGAACAGGTGTCCGGACAGTTTTTAACGTTGTAAAACTGAGGGACAACTACCCAGTCATACTCTACTTCCGCTCTGCCAAGCTCCAGGCACGCTCCTGTTTCTGTGTTTCCATGAGGTGGACCACTGTTTTGTGTAAGTGGAGCAGTACTTTTCTAGGCTTTTTTTTTTTTTTTAATTACAAGGGTGAACCCTGATCTTTCTTGAGATAGGCTTATCAGTAGGATTTCTGGTATTGAGCACGGGCACCATGACCTCTGAACTTTCTGGATTCACAGCGACAGGGGTCACCTACAAGCAAGGGCCAATCACACTGGCTGAGGATATCTTTGATCTCCTTCTTAGAGGCCTCACCCACATATTTTTGGCAATAAGCCTCCAGGACTTTGGAGATGGACTGTGGAATAACATAAATTTGGGCCACAAAACCACCACCCTTCACACGGGCCCAGGACCTGGATATTCACTCCAACAAATTGCTCCTTGCCCAGAAGCAGGACGGCCTCCTGTAACTTGTGCTGTCGTGTGTGTGACTCCATCATCTCCAGGAGACATCTGTGTGCCTTGATGAGCCTTTTCCCCGTTTGCAGTGCACCACGACGGTGGCTGTCTTCTTGCATAGACTTGCACGGACTGCAATGGACCTTTGGATGGCTTAGGTTTGAGTACGAACATGAGCCTATTTTCCTAGTTTTGACTGGCTTTTTGAATAACACTTCAGAGTTCATCCATGTGGTAGCTTGTGACAAGATTTCATTTTTTTAAGCAGAATAATAACCTAGTGCACACATGTGTGTAACTCACCCTCTTTTCTTTTTGTTGTGTATGACTGTGGGTACACACGTGTGTACATGTGTGTGGAGAAGTTACTCTTCAGGTGTTATTCCTCAGGTGCCGCCCACCTTCTTGTCTAAGATAAGGTCTCTCATTGGTTGGGAACTTGGCAACTAGGCTGATTTGGATCCATTTGTTTCTATTCCCCCAGTGCTAGAATTAGAAGCACACACCACAGCTTTGCTTTTTAATCAAATTAATGAGGTCCCCATGCTCACCTGGTAAGCATGAACTATCTCCCAACCCACGTTTCATCTGTTCTATTGACTCAATATTGGGTTTTCTCATACTTCTTGACTGCTTTGTCATATGTTACAATAACAGGGAGGTGTAAATAATACTTTGAAGACATGCTTTTTTTCCCAGACATGGGATATCTATACCACATGGTGGTTCTGCTTTTAGGTTTTGAAGAACCTCATATTTTCATGTGCTGGGACCATTGACCTTCCTCCACTAGCTTAAATAAGTTCCAGGTTCCTGCATGTCCCCTACTGGAGCTTTTATAAGATGATTTAAGGCCATGCAAGATGGTACAGAGAGCACTCAGGAGTTGGAGACAGGTGGATCTCTGAGTTCGAGGCCAGCCTGGTCTACAGTGCGAGTGCCAGGGCAGCCAGGGCTACACAGACAAAAAACAACAGCAACAACAACAAAAAAGATGGTTTAAATGGGGTATAAGGGGAGACGAGGTGTAATTTGGTGCTTTCCTAACATGCCCGAAGCGTAAGTTGAAGCCCCAGAATCACATAAACGGGAAATGGCCGCTCATGCCTGTAATCTCAGCTCTCAGAGATAGATAGGAACAGGACGTTCAGAACATCCACATCATCTTCAGCTACATAGAGGCTTGAGGCTAGCTTGGGCTACTTGAGACTTGAGTAAAGAAATGGGTGGGTAGAAGAGAAAAAAGGCATCGTTAGGGTTTCGCATCATGTTTTTCTGGGTAGATGATAATAAAAAAGATGATAAGCTCCCTCTGGACTTGCTAAGAACAGTACAGGAAAGGTCAGGTCAAGATGGAAAACTGATCGAAGGGGTCTTTGAACAGCAGAGTCTGTTGGGGACCCATGCTCCTCAGCTAGGCCCAGAGGATGCCTTGGGATGGAAACTCTTTGAGCTGGTTCAAGATTAGCATAAAGGGACACAGGTGATCAGTTAGTAGTATGGGTTGGCTGGCTCCCTGGTGCTGTTGGGTTCTGGAAGGTCAGCGGAAGAGAGGATAATGATGAGCTTTCTGCAATTTTAGGTCCTGGGCCTACTTTGCCGATTGGATTCCTGTGCGAAGTCCCCGCCCCTTCCTCTGTACTTTCTGTTTGCCCTGGGCTTGTTGAAAAGGCAGCAGGAGCCAGAAGGCCTGCTGTGCAGCCTTCAGCATGCCAGTCGCTTATTCTGTCATACAGCTTCATACCTCGCTTTTATAATGTGTAGCTAAGGATGATTGGCTTAGATAGGTGGATGCTGAAAAGGAATTTCTGCCTTCTAAATGTGAAGGACTGAGGTGTGGACCTGCATGTTACACAGGGTAGAGCAGGCTCTGCAGTGTGCCCTGTGGAGCTAGCCCCACCATGAAACCTTGCCCCTGTTGAGGCTTCTGAAAGAGCTACATGGTCCTGAGTAACTGCTTAGGTGTCCCAAAGCAGCTCAAGATATATTTCTAAGAACGTCATATTCAGGAGACCTGAGATTCTTCTCTTTTAGATTTCTTGGTTTTAGGAAGAGTATAGGCCATCCTAAGGATCCAGCTCGTGGTTACACAGCCAGTGTCAGAAGCTGATAGTAAAATCCTTGTTTTTCTCTTCCTGAGTTTCAGAATTGGTACACTTCCTCCATTTTAACTAAGTGGGCAAGACTGGCACACAAGAAGAGATAAGTAATAATCTAAGACGGTGGTAGGTGCCAGAAGGGAGGCTGGTGCTTCAGGTGTAGGCTCTTTGAGAAGGAGCCAGCTGGTATCACAGTCACAGCTAGTGTAATCTGGGGAAGCCTTCCTGGAGGAGGGGGAGCTGTGGATGATATATCTACAGATGATAGTTTTGAGCTGTTCCTCAAGGATCATGAGATTATTAACTGAGAGGAGAAGGGGCACCAGGGGCAGGCTGGGAGAGCTTGAGGCAGTTCGAGGGTGCTGAGTCGGCAGGGCAAGCTGTATTTGCTGCTCTGCCCCTGTCGTCCCAGCATCCTGAGTAGGGAGCTTATTTGGGAACACCACTTTCTTCCTGCTCGTTTGCTTGGGCACCTGTCCAAGGCAGGTGCACAGGAAGTTACCAGCAAGAAATTACCTTGATTAAAACAGGAGAGAATAAAGAGAAAAGGACTGTGGTATTTTCTAGAGGAGGGTCTCAGAAGTTCCTAAGAGTATTGAAACCTGGAGCCTGGCTTCCACCAAAGAGGCAGCTGGCGTGCCTTGTTGCTCCTGAGTGACAGGGCCATTCGTGAATTATTTAGACCCTGGACTCAGTGTCTGCCGAGCAAAATCCTGTGGGCAGGAGCCTGTGTTGCCGCGCTAAGAAATCATCAGAAGCTCAAGTGGAGGAAGCGCTGACTGCGTCCTGGAGATACTGCGCATGCTCCCTGTCCTTGCGACCCGCACTCTCATTAGCATGACGCACGTTGACAGATTTGGCCAGGAACAACATGAAAATCACATAGGAATGTAGGGCGTTTATGTAGGGAAAACCACTCTGCTTAGATTTCCCAGCAGTGAGGACAACCCAGGTGTAGATCTATTTGATGATGCTTACTGTCACCCGTTGCTGGCCCTTCGCTGGCTGCGTGTATTTGCATCTCCCAAGCTTACTTCCCTGCCTGCAGAGGAGAACCCCCTGGCCTAGGAGGGCTGCTGGGACGGGTCAACCTTGGCTCTCCGTGGACAGGGCGGTATGCCGCTCTGCTCCGAGGCCTGTTTTGATGCTAAGGCCCGTGCCCGGTCACACTCTTGGTTCTTTCTCCCCACCCTTCCCGGTGCCTGTTCAGTGTGGTTTCTTCGCCTTTCCTCTTTACAGTTCCTGGAAAAGCTACCTTGGGTGTGGATACCTGCGGACAGGACCAGACGGATTTATGTTCCCCTTCCTCATTCGCTTTCAAACTATGCTGCCCAGGAACAGTGCGTTCTCCTGCCCCATAAGCCCCTCTAAAACTCGGTCCCCATAGCTCTGACCACCGGTGTGCATTGCCCTTCCTCCTCTGTGTAGGTCAGAAGAGCAGGCCTGGCTCTCTGGCATTTCTCAGACCTCTCTCTTTACAGAGTACCTGGAGGGAGGGCCCAGGTCTCTGGCCAACTGGTAATACATTCACCAGCTTAGCAACACCTGTTTGCCAAAGGTGGGACCTCTGGCCTGGGGTGTTCTTTTGTCCATATAAGGAAGGTTTGCCTAAGCAATAAGAAATGACTTGGATCAGTTTGGTTAGGGTAGAAGGCTCGGGAGACCGCATTCCTTTCCCAGCACCTTGGTGCTTGTTACTAGTGTAACTAACTGTTTTGCTTTGCTGTAGTGAGGTCAGTTCTGACACGACCAGTAGAACGAGGTAGACAGACAGAGGGTGAAATGGGCAGGATTAGGTTGGCGGTGCTCTGGTATTTCAGATTCTGTTGTGTGTGTATGAAGGGCATGGGAGGAAGACAGGAGAGTGAGAACACTCCGTACTCCAAGGAGCAGAGCTAGTAATTGCTACCGGTGGAGAAATACCTTTAACTTTTCTTTCAGTTTTTCTTGTAGTTTTCCTAAATCCTTAATCCCAAAGTACAAATATGACAGCCTGGCCACAAAGGATTATTAGCCTTTGTAAAACATGGGTCTTTTGTAACTTGCTTCATGCTTTGTGAGTTACTGTGTTGTAGTAATAAAGAGTTGTGCTTTTTTAATTTCTCTTTCTGTGTGTTTGTGTGTGTGGAGGGTGTCTATGCGCGTGCATGCGCGCGCACACATGATTGAGCACATATATTGAGGTCAGACGACAGTTTGTGGGGGTTGGTTGTCCCTCTCCCGCATATGGGCTCCTGATGTTGAATTTGTGGGGGTTGGTTGTGGGCCCCTGATGTTGAGCCTAAGTCATCAGGCAGGACCTCACTGTTACCTGCCGAGCCATCTTGTCTGCCTCTAAAGGAAGATTTTGACTGTGGTTTTGCTGGTGGGGGAGGTAAGCAGAAGGGAATGGGCTCTGTGACTACTTAATGGAGTAGGTAGGCCAAAAAGGTAAGGCAGTAAGAACCGGCCGGAGGCAGCAAGGTAGAGAGGTATCCCAGGTTGTGGAAGAGTGGTGCGACTTGGGCCTGCTTCCCGGACCCACGCAGTCATGGAAGAAGGATTCTAGTAATAGTATTTCTGTTTGCTGAAAGGAAAAACTCCAGGGATGTTGTCTGGGATTGCCTGTCACAGGAACTTGATGGTAGCAGTTAGCTTAGCACACGGGAGGCTAAAGCAGGAGGACCACTGGATTCCTGGTCAGCCTGGGCTACAGAGTGCAACCTTGCCTTAAAAAAAGAAAAAAAAAATGAAAGACAAATCTGGAAACGATAGTGTAAAGCGTCAAAGAATTCAGCCAAACTGTTTATGTGAAACCTCATTTTCTTACTCTCTCTTTCAGTTCTGGGGTTGGTTTTCTAAATCCTGGGATTAGATGTGTACAAACGCCTGTCACAATCCAGCATTTGGCCGTCCTCTCCCGGACATCTTCAGTCCTGTTAATGTTTGGACTTTCAGGAAATGAGCATCCAGAGTTTACCCTTTCAAGTTTGTGTGATGCAGGAAAAGCATTCATCTCCCCACCCTGGGACAGCACAAAGGCTCTCAGAGCAGAGGCTTAATCTCACCGCCTGTGTTCCCATTCACAGCGTACGCACTAAACCCTGCAGAATCTTAGTGTGCCGATCCATCAATATGAAAAGAGGAACAAAACCAAATAAAACAAATCCCATTCACAACAGAGCTCTCGAAGTAGCAAGTTTTGTGTGAACTAGTAAGGAATGTGCCGAACCCTGACCTAAAGCCGACGTGGTGGAGGTTTGTGTGTGGAGACGCACGGATTCTAGACTTACCTTGCTATAGGCTTCCAGCTTTTCTAAAAAGCTTAGAGACCATTACTTAGTCTATGAGATAGACTAAGAGTACTGAAGAAATGAAGATCCGGAGAGTGTACTGGACTCGGTCAGCCTGGGCATGGACCTGTTGGCCCCGCTACTCACCAGCTATGCAGCCCGGTGTGCTGTATGTATGGAGATCATCATAGGGTCAGTCATGTGAGAAAATGGACGTGAAACTTTTGTTTCTCAGGTTTTGAGATAGGGTCTCACTCTGTCACTCTGTCTGCCTGGAAATCTGTGTTGACCAGGGTGGTCTCAGACTCACAGAAATCTCCCTCCACTGTTTCCTAAGTGCTGGGTTAAAAGTGAATGTCACACATGCACCCAGCCCATGGAAACATTTAGTAAGCTACACAGTTTGATGGTGGCTTTATGACTGTCTTAGTTACCTTTTTATTGCTGTTAAGAGACACTGTGACCAAGGAAACGCAGAGGTTTTTTTATTTATTTATTTATTTATTTTTTTAGCTTAGAGTTCTAAAGGGTAACTCCATGGCCATCATTGGAGAGTGGGAACATGGCAGGCAGGCAGGCAGGGTGCTGGAACAGTAGCTGAGCGCTCACATCTGATCCACAAGGACAAGGCAGAGAGAGAGAGAGGAGAAACTGGAATGGCTTAGCCTTTTGAAACCTCAAAGCCACCCTCCAGTGTCACACTCCCTCCAACAAGATCACACCCCACAGTCCTTCCTAAACAGTTCTACCACCTAGGGACCAAGCAGTCAAATCTCTGAGCCTATGAGGCTGTTCTCGTTTAAACCACCACAAGGATCATTCATTGTCCATGAGGGCCGGTCACTGAGACTAAAGCTATGACAGTGAACCCAAACTTGGCACTCATGTCACATAGGACTTTTTATGACTGTATATGCTAACCGTTTGGTTTATGGATAAAGACTGCATTGGCATCAACCTTTCTTTTTTTTTTTTTTTTGGTTTTTCGAGACAGGGTTTCTCTGTGGCTTTGGAGCCTGTCCTGGAACTAGCTCTGTAGACCAGGCTGGTCTCGAACTCACAGAGATCCGCCTGCCTCTGCCTCCCAAGTGCTGGGATTAAAGGCGTGCGCCACCACCACCCGGCAGCATCAACCTTTCTAAGTAGATGCAAGTGCACAAAATTAGGAAGTTTCTTGGTGGCACTTGGATGAGCCTTTGCACTAAATGCCCTTCTTCTAATTTCTTACTAATTAATACCCCATTGCTTCTCGTTGCTTCTGTCTGCAGATCACTGCACAAACTTGGCTAGACCCTTTCTCACAGACGCTGCCTTTGCAAAACTTGAGTTGTTTTCTTCCTGTAGCTGCTTTGCAGCCGTAGCTGTCTGTGCTTCACCTTGGAAACTGGCTGCAGTTAGAAGACAGGCACAGCCATTTATCAGACCTGGGTGAACGATGGCATTGTTTAGATGAGGAAAAAGAGGAGATGAGGGGCTGGAGGGATGGCTCAGAGGTTAAGAGCAGTGCCTGCTCTTCCAAAGGTCCTGAGTTCAATTCCCAGCAACCACATGGTGGCTCACAACCATCTGTAATGAGGTCTGGTGCCCTCTTCTGGCCTGCAGGCATACACACAGACACAACATTGTATACATAATAAATAAATAAATAAATAAATAAATAAATAAATAAATAGATGAGGTGAACTAAAATTGTACACTCCGTTAGACAGAAAGATGGGTAAATATTCTGAAAACTCTTCTCTTTAATGTCCCCTTTGGCACGCCACATTCCCTGTATTAGTCCTAACTAATATCTTGGAGATATTACTTCTGAGGTCACTGTAAATAAAGCTGTGGACTAGACCTTGGGCCTTTTGCTTCATTCGGGTACAGCGAAGGTTCCCCTAAGTTCTTTTCCTCTTGACAACATCATCCTTTCCATGATCAAAGCTCTGCCTCCTCTTGGCTAACACTGATGGCTCCGCCCTTGAGCCGTCTTCTCAATTTCCTCTACCTGTGCCAACTTAGGCCTGGACTGAAACTTTTGCAGACATCAGGCTTACCTGGGCCCTGCTTAGGGTCTCTTTGCCTGGCTCTCTGAAGTTTTACAAGTCTGTGTCACCTCTTCTCTTTAAAAGTCAGGTAACCAGACTTTTGCTGGTTCTGACCCCTTGGTCTGATCCACCCCTGGCTTACTGTCTGCCTCATTTCCCAGTCCCTTTGGCAACATGTGATGCTGTCCCTTTCCTTTCCTCCTTGGGTGTCTCCCTTTTTGGATTTTCAATCTGTATATGCACTGGTGGTTTTCTTTCCATTTTTGGCCGTGTTGGGGGTAGAGTCTAGCACCCCTGAGTGTAGACAGAAGTACACCTGAGCTATAGCTGCGGTCACCACTGTTTTCTTCTTCCCAAGGCTGTATCTTCCCCAGTTTTCTTCTTAGCTGCTTGCTTTATTCCTCCCTTCCTCGGTGTAACCCCACTAAATCAACTGTTCCCTCTGTGCTCCAGAGTGTATCTGCAGCTTTGACCTCTCCTTCTGCATCCTCAACCACTGTGGACATGTCACCCGGTGGTGGTGCAGGTGACTCTGAGTTGGCCTGCCAGAAGGGAATGCTCATCATTCCTTTTTTTATACCCCCCAGCCAGCTCTAACGCCATGCTTTCTTGACTGTCCTTTGAACGTCCCACATTCGATTAGTTACCAAAGTTCTTCAGGTGAACTCTTACGTCAGTCCGTTCCTTTTTAACCCTATTGCCACACCCTCATAGCTCCTTTGACCTGGGCAGTTGCGGTAATCACCCAGGTGACTTGTTGCCCTCAGTCTCTCTTATCTACCAAGTTAATCACTGCTGGAGCCCAGGGTAGATGCTGTTCTCCTCTGTTTCAACATTCTCCAAGCCCATGCTTGATTCTGGCTTGTTTGCGTGGTTCTCTCCCAAACCGAGAGCTCCTTTGTGCTCCCGCTCACCAGCCACATCGCCTGTCCTATCCTCTGGCAGTTACATAAGGATGCCTCATCCTTTCTCTAGGGTGATGCTCTCTACCAGGGTTCCAGGGACAAGTCCAGATGCCAGCGTATCCCGGGCTGCTTCCGAACTAGGTGTGGCCTCCTTCTTCTCTGAACTCCTCATGTATTCTTTAGTATCCAACTGTTTGCCTGTAATTTGTCCCATGCTATTTGTCCAGCAACTCTCCGGGTTATTTTGAATCCTCTGAAAAATAATGGGGGGCCTTGCACAAAAATAATGGAGTGCTATAAACGCAGCCCAACTGATAGTGGAGAAGCATGTCTCCGGTTATCCTCGACTTCCTCCCAGTTGCTGACCACCCACAGGCGGTCAGGTGGGCCTGTGGAGTTGTGTCCCATGCTCACTTGGCCCCATCCCACCAAATGGATGTTCCTGTGGGGTTACTAAACCCTTCTTTGGCCTCAACACCTTTCTCCCTGGTACTTAGGTCCATTCACTCTGTGTGGTTTAGCTCAGCTCTTTGGATTGGGTGTGACTGTAGCACACCTCACCTTTCCATTACACTGCATGTAACCTGGCTAATTAGAAAGCTCACTTAATGGACTTCCCCATACCAGAGAGCCTATGAGGATGACAACTGAGTGTGGACTCACAAGTTCTTCCTAAGTGGGTTCAAATTAAAAAAAAAAAAAAGAATGTTATTAGCGGCAGATCACTTTGTAACCTCATTTTCGGTGCTGTAGCTGGACAGAGGGTGACTCTTCATATCGTTGGCATATTTAACAGCGAAGTAGGGCCCCTTGAAATAAAGATCCCCCCTTGAAATAATCCCCATTGTACTTTGTAGTCTTGTTGTGATGGGAGAGATAATAAGAAGAGGTGAGCTTTAAAAACTACATACACATTCAGCTCTTGTGGCTTAATAGAGACAGGTTTTGTTTCTCAGTATTAACAGCTGAGATTGAGAGTCCAAGGTTTCTTTTAAGAGCATGGGGTAATGAGGAAGCTTGACTGTCTCCAGTTAGGCTTTGAGAATCTTAGACCAAGAGTGTCTTCCAAAACCTGGCGTTTTGCTGTCTTGTCTAGCTTCAATTTCACTGACAGAAACAGGAGGGCTTTAGAATGTTCTTCATCTTGAATGTAAAAATGTCTTTCGGTTGGACCTGCCTTGGGAGCCAAAAGTTGACAATGTGATTATTAAAAACACAGTTCTGTTGGTAAAAGAAGCTGGGGCTGCTGAGAAGTGGGTGGTTAGCAGGCTTTGCCATTCTCTCTGGCCCTGGTCAGGGTGCATCATCTTGTGAACTAAAGCGAGGTTCGGGCTACCTCTTCGGTGCACACTGGTGGCCTTTAGGAAGGAATTTTTGAATTAGGATCTTGCAGTGTAGTGCTGAATGGCCTGGAATTTATGTGCAGACCAGGTTAGCTTAGCCCGAGCATCAGTGTGCTGAAAATTACCTTGTGCTGTGATTGCTACCGCGTTTCAAGCTGGAAACGCCAAGTTTAACTGCCAGTTGTGAGGGGAAAAGTGGGAAGAGGATAGGACCAGAGCCAGTTATTTCCTGTCGATGCATTTTGATCACGTTATTTTCTACCTAGGATTTCTTTTTGGTAGACGTGGGTGAGAGAAGCAGCTAGGAAGAACCAAAAGTTTAGAGGTGTCGGTAAACAAATCAAAGTTGGATTTAAAGGCGATTGCTGTTCTCTTCCACAGGAATGTAAAGTTCTCAGGTTAGGGGATTCTGGGAGGTGTTTACCTGTGTACCTTCCTCCCACAATGCTTTGCACCGCGGTGCCCTGATAAATCTCCCTTGCATAGAGTTACAAACAGGGCTCATCACCTCGGAAATGTAAGGCAGTAATGGCAGCTTGTCTGCGGAGGAGAGTCTCTGGCGGGCCCAGCTCTCGTTTTTGCGGGCTGTACCCTGCAGACTGCCCAGACTGACTTTGTTTGACTTACGGTGGCGCCTAGCTGGGCCGTACTCGCGGTTGGCGCCCGCGCCGTGGCTGCCGGCGCCCAGGTGCACAGCGGCTGAGGCTGCGGAGCTCCGACCCGCCTCTGGGCCCTGCACCCCTTTTCAAATGATAGTAATCGCTGACTTTTCCGTTAGGCGGGGCCTCACAACAAAACGCTGTAATTCCAGCAGCTTTGTGGGGCCTGGCCACACGGGTCTGGGTCTGCAGGGTCGGCCTGCGTGCGCCCGCCGCTTGATTCGGCCTGGGTTTCCTCCACATTGCTGTTATGCTAATCAGGTGACATCACCGCGCAGCTCACCGCAGCTCCCGATTAAATTACAAACCGGCAGCGGGCGGGCAGGCAGGCGGGCGGGCGGGAGGTGTGCGCTACTCTGCTAGCAGGAGTGCAGCGTGCTTAGGGTTGGCCATATTTAAAATATTTTCCAGTAGGATCGTGCCTCCTTCCTTCTTTCCCTTCTTCCTCCTCCCGCCTCCCTCCCGGAAAATTTATTTCTAGCTTCCAGGCAAGGGCCACACAAGGAAGGAAATCCATAGGGGATTAGATGTTGGGGTGGTAACTCGACCGGTCTAAGGTGGACTCTGCAGCCAACTTTCTATCAGATCACGCTGCACCCATTTCCGACCGACCGGAATGCGACTGGCTTGAGGTCCAGCCCTTTCTCCTGGGCGGGAGCGGAGCCGCGGAAGCTGCTTGGAGTTGGATGGGGGTAGGAGGGGGCCGGAGCGGATTCCTACTGTGCAGCCGGCCTGGACGATAGGTCAGGCATAATGGAATTGCAGAGAACGTCCAGCATCTCCGGGCCGCTGTCGCCGGCCTACACCG
This sequence comes from Microtus ochrogaster, assembly GCF_000317375.1. Taxonomy (NCBI): domain Eukaryota; kingdom Metazoa; phylum Chordata; class Mammalia; order Rodentia; family Cricetidae; genus Microtus; species Microtus ochrogaster. The sequence continues at coordinate 6,180,896 of NC_022027.1, read as the reverse complement.
GACAGGTGCCTTACAACTACAACCAACTGGAAGGGAGGTTCAAACAACTCCAAGGTAAGTCCTCTCTGCCAAAGGCCCGGCCTGCTTGGGGGTGTTCGGAAGGGATCCTGATGCTTTCGGAAGCTTTATTTCTGCCATATGGTTGTGACCCCAGTGGAGATAGCAGGCATGCAGCCTCAGGTTGGCTGTGCGAACCTCATTGAGGCAGTAAAGGAAGCAGTTGCTCACACTACTCCAGACTCTAGAATAGCCAGCCACCATTTGGAGTCTTCCTCTCCAATCCCTTTTGGTTCTAGGCTCTAGTTGTCAGGTATCTCACCTTCAGTTGCACACACACACACACACACACACACACACACACGCAGAAACACACACCCTTCGGGTTTTAGGAGATTAATGTTAATAGATTCATTAGTGTGTATTTGGCTCCAGCCCGCCTCTTTAACTCCCTACCCCCAGTCTCTTACCTCCGGGAGCACCTAAAGGTGTAAAGTGCACTGCCCCAGACCCAGTCCACTAGAACAATAGCAAAGGGGAAGAGGGAGTGGTCTTTTTGTTCTTAAGTCTTAGGTAAATTACAGTTTTAGGTCCAAAGCCTAATTTTAACTCTTGATGTATTGTGTTGGGGGAGAGCTTTCCCATCAGTTTAGTGGGCTGTGTAATTTATAATAAAAGCCACTTATTGTTATTCCAGGGCTATGGGTTGATGACTTGGATCAATTACAGGTACTTTCTGTGCCAGACTCCAAAGATTGAATACATCCAGTATTTTACTGTACACGTTTTTATGGAGACACGGATAATGGCAGTGCAATAAGCATGCTGTGTTTCTGCCTATATAGCCCTGGGCTGGCTCTGACCAGCCAGCAGGCCTTGGTCAGCAACTCAGCCTATATGTGAGGGGGGAAAAAAAGGTTTGTAGCTAAAAACAGAGCTTGTGCTTGGAAGCCTTTAGTGTCACGTAGTGGGCAGGAATAGCTCTAGGACGGTAAAGAATATTAGAAGACTGTATGTTTGTGATTTTAACTCTGCGACCTCAGTGTGGTTCCTCCCAGGATGTAAGGAAGCAAGCAGTTTGGCCCTAGTTTGTTGGGAAGGGTGGTACATTTCATTCATTGGTTTGTTTGTCTCCTGAAGTAGTTGACAGCATTGGTTTTTGTTGTTGTTGTTGTTGTTTTGGGTTTTTTTTTCTTTTAATGAGGCAGAACCGGGTGTAATTTTAAACATTGGCTAGATGGTATTCCTTCAGCAGTCACCTAAGAGACAGGTAGATCATTAATGGTAAGGAATCAAGTAAGTCTTTGGTTGCAACTCCTTGAATCTTTGAAGGTGGAATTTTCTTCTTTTGAAAACTTAGGTGAGGGAGCTTGCAAGTAGTGAAATAGAAAACATTCATTTTCTAGATTCTTTAGGAGCCCTCCACTTCTAGAATCTGAGGAGCTTCCTTTTCCCTCCGGCCTGGGCTCAGGAGAAGCTCCTGTGGGATTCAGTCTGAAACCCTTCGTTAGTCTCTAGCCTGTCCCTGTTATGTAGTTTCAGGAAAAAACGTCCAGCCCTGGAAAATATAAGAAAGATAGTGTTGGGTGGAAGGCTCTCCCAGACCCACCCTGAACAAAAGGCTGTTATTCTGAAAGGGTTAAGTGTGGTTGTAAACTGCTCACCCAGCAGGGTGGGGCTTGCTCACAGGAAGTGTCTTTAACTGTCCTCTCTGGACAAGGAAACAGTTTTTTTAAAAAAAATTACACAAATGCCCTGGATATTTTGGTCCACGTGTTTTTTTCCTCAAGGAAATCTCATAAAAAGTGGTGAACATTAAGTTGGATGGTAAATACATAAATTTTTTTTTTAGAAATGACCTTTGTCCCTTGCTTTTGCTCCGGATAACTTTATTTTTAAGTACTGTGGTTTTGAGTTGCATAAGTTTAGTGTTGGTATTTCTACAACAGAAAACCACCTGTGTTGAGGAACCGAGAGAGGGTGAATTAACTTTCAAAAAGGGTGGGTCACAGGATTGCTAACTTCTGACAGTGTCCTAGTGAGGAATAAGAGAAATTGTGATTTAATCCTTCAGAGGATGTTGATAAAAACCTTTCTCTGCTCTCAGCCCCTAGTGTGGTGGTCTAATATTTGTAGTTCTCGTAGACATTATTTATGATAACGTAGATTCTCTGTGCTGATGTACGAGTCAGTCTTACTCTTGGTGTGACCTTAGTTCTTGCCACCCAGTGTATGGTATGTTTTGTTGGTGGTGTGTTGTTTTTTTTTTTTTTTTTTTTTTTAACGCTTTCTGTAGAATTTATATATTTAGCATCAGTGGCTGGGGAGCGCTTTCATTTCGTGGAAGTATGTTTTTGCTCTATTTTTTGCTGGATGCGGTTGATTGGGGTTTGCTCGGCTAGCAGCGCTCTGATATAAGAGGAATCTGGTCTCTTGAGATAACATAGTGTGTAGAGATTTATGGGCTTGTGAATAAGTGTGGGGGAAAACATCTCATTGGTCTCAGGAATGATACGGAGAGATACTGGTTTTGTTTTGCTGGTTTGTTTGTTTGTTTTTATAATGGCATAAGAGAGGTTAGGGTCTTCAACCCCTGACCTCTAACCTTAGCCTCCAGTACGCAGCTCTCTTTAATTCTTCTACCTGCTGAATTAAGTGACCACTTTCTTCAGGTCAGTCAGTGTCTTATAAAATTGTATTTGTTTTGTTGTTGTTTTCTAGATAAGGGAGGAATGTTGAAACAATTGAATTCAGCTCCAATGCTTAGAAAACTAGTTAACAGAAAAGTTCATGATACCTTTCCTCCAGTTTCCCGTCTGCCAGCGTTAGTCCTCGTGGGAGAATACTCTGCCGTGTTACTCTCCTACCGTGCTTTCATGTGCTTATTGTAGAAGAAAAATTACAGACGCGTAAGGGTGGCTTTCAGGGATTCCTGTAAATGGCCTTGTCTAGGGCCTTTCTCTTCTAACTCCTAGGCCTTTCACCCTAGTGCACTGATCCGTTGGCTGTGGCAATGAGATTGTAGCAAAGGCAGGATCCAGATGAAAATAAGTTTGTTGTTTTCTTTGCACCTTACTTTCTGGAGAAGTGCTTTCTGGAGCTTCGAGGAGTTGGCCCCAGAAGGGCTCGCAGTGTGAAGAAGGAGAATGATGAACTTCAGACCACAGGAGTTCATTTCTATGTTCATTATATACTGAAAGTTGCTTTTTAACTTCGTGCGTGTTTGTGTGTGAGTGTGTGCACGCTCGTGTGTGTGAGTGTGCCCTTGGAGGTGAGAAGAGAGCATCAGATTCCCTGGAGGTCAAATTACGGGTTGTAGTTGCCCACCCAGTAATAGGTGGGAACTGAACTCCAGTCCTCTGAAAAAGTAGCAAGCAGTCTAACCATTCTGCTGTCTTCCCAGTCTCTTAAATCTAAAAAGTAATTTGATTACTTATGCTGGATGTGTGCGTGATACACGTATGAAGGTCATAGGCTTGCTCTTGGGAGCGGCACACTTCCTTCAGCCTTGCTCAGCAAGTTCCTTTACCTGCTGAGTTGTTTGGCCATCTTTTAATTCCCTGTCTCCTGTCTCTATGGCTGAGCCACCATTTTCAAGATAGAGATTTATACAATCCACACTGGTCTCAAACTCACTATGTAACTGAGTCTGACCTTAAATTTCTCATCATGTTTTGACTTTTCAAATGTTGGGATTACAGGCGTCCACCACCATGCCTGACTATTTTAATTTCTTAGCTCTTAGAGAAAGAACAGTTATGATTTTATGCCCATGAATCATAAAGAATATTTATTTATCTACCTGTTTATCTATTTCTTTTTTTTTCAAGGCAAGGTTTCTCTGTGTATTCCTAGCTGACCTGGAACTCTGTCTAGACTAGATTCACCTTGAACTCAGAGATCCTTCTGCCTCTGTCTCCCCCGTGCTAGGATTAAAGGCGTGTGGCAGCACCACCACCACAGAACAGAGAAGAATATTTACTCATAAGTTTTTAGTAAACCTTTCGGTTTGCTGTATGACTTAAAATATTTGCTTTACCTCATTTTATTAGCCTTAGGGAAAGAAAATTTTTTTAGTCTAGATTTGCTTGCTGGGAAGATAGTCTACACTAAAGTTTTTCAAGAGAAATGTTCGATATTTCCTAGTATAATGTGAGCAGGATTGGTGATATGATTTTTTTTTTTAGATTTATTTTCTGTATGAATGTTTTGCCTGCATATGTGCATATACAGCACAGTGCCTCAGGCTCTCAGATATCAGAAGAGAGTGTTGGATCCCCTGGACCTGGACTCAAAGGTGGCTGTGAGCCTCCCTCTAGTGGATAGGGGCTAAATCTGGTCCTCTGCAAGAGCAGCAAGTGCTCTGGACCTCTGAGCCAACTTTCCAGACCCAAGTGTTTGTTGTTTGTTTAGTAGTTTTTTGAGGCAGGGTGTCTCTGTGAAGCCTGGCTCAAACTCAATCGAGATCCGCCTGCCTCTGCCTCCTTTGTGCTGGGATTAAAGGCGTGTGCCACCACTGCCCTGCAAGTGTGTTTTTCTTGTATGTGTGTAAGTACACATGGCCCCCGTGTATGGAATACCCGTGGAAGCAAGAGAGGGTGTTAGATCCGCTGGAACCAGAGTTACAGACGGTTAAAGCTGGATGAGTGCTGGTACCCGAACCTCTGATCCTTTCTCTACTGAAGCAGTAAGCCACCACCAGCAGCAAATAATTTTTTTTTTGGAGGAGGGTTGGGGTAGGATTTATATGAGAACATTTTAGGGATTTTATGAAGCTTGATATATTCTTTCTGTGGGGCGGACAACTTTGTGGGGCAAGTCATCGAATCAAATTAAACCTTTCACCAGTTTCTTCTCAGAATTAAGCCCTAATAGATTTGTTACTCCACCCTGTTTTTGAATGATGTGCTTTATGTAATTATTGTCATAGCACTTAACTTTAATATGTATCATCATGCTTAATAGAGTTTTTTAGAGTACTCAGCGTGAGAGCTACTTAGTAAATTCCAAATAAATACATTTCCTTAGTACAAGTAATCCTGTGGGGCAGATATTCACCTGTTCTTTATAAAGACAGAAGCGATTGTTTTTAGCTAGTCAGAATGAGGCTAGCTCTCCAGAATTCGGGTTTTCGACTCCAAATTTGACAACCCTCCTGTAGTACCACCAGTGTATGGGCTGAGTGTGAGTTGTTAGTGTGTGCAGAGAGCTCCTCTGATTCCAGTTGAGGTTGTCAAGGGGACGCCAGACTGCTTCGGTCCTGAAGTGCAGTGTTTAGGCAGGCTGCTAACGGGATCCCTTGAGTCCAGTTATGCAGCAAAGCAAGGTGCTGGGTGTCTTCAGGGCAAAGTGCAGCAAGGAGACCGTGCGCTTCTGCTTTATGGAAAGCTGGGGAAGGTCTGGAAGACTGTTCCACACTGCTGCCTCTTGTCACGTCCCGTGCCTCAGAAGGTCTGCTCTCAGCTCAGGTGCTGCTTTGTCTCTTCATGGCTTTCCACAGCGCCCCACACCTTCCTCAAAGTCAGGCCTAGAAAGTAAGAGCTGGCTCCGCAGAAACAGGATTTGATTTCATTTCAACGTACGTCAAAAGTATCATTCCCCTCCTGTGTCTGGTGCTCCATTCTGCAGAACCCTGTAACCCTGCCTGACCTTTTTCCTCCCTTGGGACCCTCCACTTAGTTCCTTTCACTGGGGAGCACCTCATGAGCCAGGTCATTACTTAGAGGTTTAGTTCAGGTACACTGGCTTTCCCCACAGAGAATGAACGTCAAAACCCCCGTTTGGTTTCCCTCCCCTAAAATGTAAACTCGCAGCACGTGGTGGTCACTCCGCTGTGGTTTGCACAGGTCGCCTTGCAGCTCGGTGCACTTAGTTCCCCCAGTTTCCCACCTCTGGGAGCTGGAGGTCAAGCTGGCTCTCCCCCAGTCTCTCCCTTCACACAGAGGAGCACCGAGTGCCTGCTCTGAGCGTGGACCACCTTGTTCGAAGAGGTGCGGGCCCTCAGTCAATAGTAACAACATGTCTTGGGAACTTGCTAGAAATAGAAATTCTCAAGTTCTAAGCTTTGTGAAGCTGGAACTCTGGCGCTTCCCAACAGTAAGTGTTTTTTTAACTAACTTGCCAGGTGCTCTCTGCGCCTGCCTCTGTTCAAATGCAGGCATTCAAATCCGATTTCCAACTGAGAAATGAAAACTTGGGGGCGGGGGATATATTTAGAAGGAAATTGTATAATAAGGGAAAGGGCATTTAGCTAGTCAGGAGTGAGTTCTATCTTGCTGTATTTAAGGAAGCCACTTAACTGCGAGCCTGCATCACTCCATCTTCCATATGGGGCCAGCTACCCCATTCTTCTACTGAGTGAGCTCAAGATGCTCTGAGGATGACTCGCTCAGGCACTGCTTAAACTCTATGTTCCCAGCACATAGCCTATTAGATTTCACCTCAGGAACAAAAATCCTAGCAACTTGGAAAGGTGGTAGGTAGAACCTGGCCACAACCCTGCCCTGATTGATGTCTGAAGATCTGGGCTTAACTCCTTCTTAAAGTAACTTCCAGGCTTTACTTTACCAGGGTGGTGTGGACAAGTGCCACCCTCTTCCAAGTTTCTCCAGAAATGTGCAGGTGCTATCAACAGCACAAAGCTTGCCATTGTCTTCACTGTTATATTTCCCTTTAAAGAAAATTTAAGCTACACGGAAATCCTGTCCCAAAAAAGCAAAGCGAAACAAAAAAAGTGCAAACAGACTGTGAGAATTCCAGCGTTGGCTGGAGAGATGGCTCCATGATTAAGAGCACTGGATGCTCTTCAGATGGTCCTGGTTCAGTCCCCAGCACCCACAGGGCAGCTCGCCGCGACTCTCCGTAACTCCAGTTCCAGTGCACGTAACATAAAATAAAAGTTAAATAAAAAAGTCAGTGTTCTCCTGACTCCAGGGTTGTTAAGGTTTTAGCTTTCTGTGCCGGAAAATGGTGCAGATCACAGCTTTCTCTTGGCAGCTGAAAGTTCGTCATGCTGGCATTCCACTGCATCAACCCAGACAGTATGTAAGAAGCCAGCAATTCTCAAGAGTTTGCTACTGTTCTCTTCCATGACTACTTCATGAATGACTCTGAGGTCCAGCCATTAAAAAAAAAAAAGTCAAAAGTTGTGAAAACAAATAAGGGCATTCTAAATAAGCATGTTTTTAATCCTTGCCAGATCAGTTTAATTAAAAACTTTTGCAGTTCTAAACCATTTAATGAGTGCACAGAACTTGCCACCTGAAGCTTACTAGTAGGTCAGGCTGGGGCACTTTAAGTAGAAGCAAGAAGAATCCTAGTCAGGAAAAAACGTAGACTAAAGCTGACTTTAAGATGCAGCACTTGTTTTCTGGTTTCTTACTGTGAACACGTTTGCTGATGGCCTTCTTTTCTCTGAGCTGTGGTCTTCTGGTTGGAAAATGTGTGGGTAAGGCACAGCCTGAGCTGACCAAACAGATCTGTCTGTACTCTGGCTCCTAGAGTGCCGAGGGAGAAAGAGAGAGACGGGGGAGTGTTGAGCCCCCGCATCGCATTGGGTTTTGTTTGACTTAAATATAAAGGTAGTTTCAGTCCTTGTTTTGAAAGTCAATCCTAAGAGGAGGCAGGCAGCCAGTCGACATTGCATTTTTTGGGGATGCCACATCTAGAAACTGTGCAGCTTCTTTGAAGTTTGGACTCTGAGGCTCTTGGAACCTTGGAGAACCTTGCTGTGGGACTCTGTAAATGATTTCCAATTGTTAGAACTGCAGCCGCTCAGGCCCACCCCAGACCTGCTGGCTCAGAACCCCCTAACAAGATCCTCAGGAGGTTTTTATGCACTTTCAAGCTTCTGAAGAAGCAGTCTTGGAAATGGTCCTCCTGGATCAGAGGGTGGTAAAACCCTGGAGAGGGCATGACCGCCGAGTTTGAAGTTTGTTTTTTCATATATAGTTAATGTTGTACACAGTTTTGTTTGCTTAGCTATATTGTTTAACTACAGAAGATTACAAAAGTGATCTGACCAAATGTGTACTAGTTAAAGTTCAATATTTCTTTAGGAGATTAAAGGATTTTTATAAACTTAATTTTTATTTATTTATTTTGAGGTAGCTGGCTTGGCAGATAGAACTCACTTTGTAGGCCAGGCTGGCCTCAAACTTAAAAAGATCTGCCTGCCTGCCTCTGTCACCTAAGTGTTGGGATTAAAGACATGCTTGACCACACAAGGACAAAATAAAGGATTAAAAAAAAAAGATTGGGTAGCTGTTAGCTTTGTAAGTCATAGCAGAATTTGACTGGAAATTTTAAGCTTTTTAATTCTGAAGTTAGAGAAATTGGTGAGGTTTTTTTAAAAAAAAACTTACCCCTTGGTATTAGTGAAGAATTACAGTATTACTCTGGGGCTGGAGAGATGACTCAGCAGTTGAAAGTACTTGTTGTGGCTCTTGCATTGGACCTGAGTTCAGATCCTAGCTCCCACATGGTGGCCCACAGCCGTCTACCCTCTGTTTCAGGGGAATGTGATGCCCACTTAGGAGCTCCTCAGGTACTTGGCATGCATCTGCTACTCATACATAGATGTAGGCAAAGCATTTATACACATAATATAAAAGAGAAGTAAAAAAATTATTCTGGGCCAGAATTGTCTAAATTCTTTCAAAATTTTTATATGGTGTTCAATGAAATGGACCCAAGCCTTAACTGCTTCTTAAAGATTTGTCATTGTGGGGGGCTGGAGAGATGGCTCAGAGGTTAAGAGCACTGATTGCTCTTCCAGAGGTCCTGAGTTCAATTCCCAGCAACCACATGGTGGCTCACAGCCATCTATAATGAGATCTGGTGCCCTCTTCTGGCAAACATACATACATGGAAGGAATGTTGTATACATAATAAATAAATAAATCTTAAAAAAAAAAGATTTGTCATTATGTGTGTGACTGTTTTGCTTGCGTGCATGTATGTGTGCCACATGTGTGCCTGTTGGAGCCCTTGGAACTATGGGTGGTTGTCAGCCACCATGTGGGTGCTGGCAATTGAACCTGGGTACTCTGCTAGACCCACAAGTTTTTTTATTGTTGTTTTGGCTTTTTTCTTTATTTTATGTGCTGTGGTGTTTTGCCTGCTTGTGTGTCTGTGCGAGGGTATAAGATCTTGGAGTTACAGACAGTTGTTATCTGCCATGTGGGTGCTGAGAATTTGAACCCAGGTCCTGAAATAGCAGTCAGTACTCTTAATGACTGAGCCATCTCTCCAACCCCAGCAAGTGTTTTTAACTGTTGAACTGTCTCTCCAGCTCTAGACTATTTTTTAATTAAATCAGAAATATTCCTTGTGTTGTACAGTGATTCTTGTTTGCACCCTATCCTTGTATAGTGATTTTATATTTATTTAATGTTGCTGTTCTTACAGTTGGTTAAACTATGTACAGTTTTCTTGCATACCAGACTTATCTAGTGGTACCTTCAGGTTTTGTTGTTAGTGTGTTTGAAATATATTAAGTATATATTTTATTTGTTAGGTGCTTATTTTTTAGAAAGGGGCTGGAAAGGTTAAGTTACTCAAAGTGTTGACTGACACCTCTCCAGACCCTCCCTAATGGGAGGGCATAGGCAGAAGCAACAGCCATTAGGAAGTGACTAAGTTACTCAGGTGGTGGTTCTCTCTCTCTCTCTCTCTCTCTCTCTCTCTCTCTCTCTCTCTCTCTCTCTCTGTGTGTGTGTGTGTGTGTGT
>NC_022027.1:6150794-6171070 GCF_000317375.1 Microtus ochrogaster | reverse complement strand
CTCTCTCTCTCTCTCTCTGTGTGTGTGTGTGTGTGTGTGTGTGTGTGTGTGTGTGTGTGTGTGTGTGTGTATGCCGCACTATGCATATGGAGGTCATAAGACAACTTACAGAGTGAGTTATTTGTTACTCTACTGTACAAGGGGAATTGAAATCCAGTGGTCGGGCTTGTGGCAGGTGCCGGGTGCCCAGCCCAGCTGATGGTTTTTCAGAAGCAGCATTGAGGGCGATTAAAGGGCAGAGCTAAATTTCTAGTCGCTCCTTTGTGTTCTCCTAGCATGTTTAACATAAACATTATTGGTGTTCCTGTATTCTCAAAACATGAAAGTGAAAGAACAGTTACGTGATATTCGAAAGAGCAGCAAATTTAACTCTCCATAGCCTTCTTACCACATGCACATCGTAACCAAATTAATTCAGTGTGTCTTTTTTACTTCACATTCTATCTCAAGCTCTTCGCATAGTTCAACCACCCATAGTTCCAAGGGCTCCAACAGGCACACATGTGGCACACATACATACACGCAAGCAAAACAGTCACACACATAATGACAAATTCTGTGAATCCTGGAAGATGTTTTCAGCTTGTCTTTGTAAACCTGAGTGTGAACTACACTTCCCAGTCTCTGAATGTGTCCTGAACTAGGAGTAAGAGGCGTGCTGTACTAATGAGATTGCTGTAAGCATCAGATGAGCTTCTGTGCAGAAACGGAGTTGTGTGGTCCTTGGTGTAAGTGCTCAGCACAGGTGCTGGCTACAAGATCAAGGAGCACTGGCAGCCAGTGCCTCCCCGCCTAGCCCCACCCCACCCCACCCCTTCAGCCCCTTCTGGGTGTGGTTTCCTTCAGTGTGTTAGGAGGGTGTTCAGCCTGCCGGGAAATGCACTCAGCTGAAACGTGCTCTTTTTATTTAGTAAGAACATAAGGCTCATGAGCCTCTTGGGCCAGTTGGCTTCTGATGTAGATTGAAGGTCACCATGGTGATTCTTCCCAAATTCATAAAAAGCACCTGAAGCAGCTACTACCAGAGCCAGGAAACATCCAGTCCCAGCTCTCTGTCTTTGCTAGAGGTCACTCGTGTGTCCAAACTAATGCCGTTGTCCCTCCACAGAGACACTGCCGTTCCTTCACAGGGACGTTAGCCTCTCTTCCAACTGTTTGCAGGGCATGGAGGCAGAGGCTAGTCTATATTTGGTTTCACAAAAGCCTTGTGGAAGATCTGGCCTTATTGTCCCTTTCTAATGTGAAATGATTCAAGTGGAAAGTGAGTTTGAGGAGCGTGCACCAAGGCTCACAGTTCCTGAAGTATATGAGGAAACCATGCGCAGTCTAAAGGCTCTGTTCTTCTCTGATGGGAAGACACAGAAATGTCTTTATTTGAGGTCATTTACAATGGAATTTTGTAGCTAGATACTGTTCAAACAAAAACCAGTTTCAGGGATGTTATGTGTATTTAACCTGAAGTCCTTGTACACACTGTAGACAGTTGGTGTTACAGCCAAGATGGTAGATGACCAAACAATCTGGTAAAAGAAATGTGGCACCACCATTTTAAAAATTAGTTTTCTCTTTTAAGGAAGGGTAACTTGAAGACAGTGGTTCTCAACCTTCCTAATGCCATGACCCTTTGATACATGTTCCTCATGTTGTGGTGACCCCCAACTATAAAATTATTTTTGTTGTTACTGTTATTAATCATAATGTAAATATCTGGTATGCAGGCCCTCTGATAAGCGACTCCTGCGATAGGGTTGTTCAGAGGGCTCCCATCCACAGGTTACTTCATTTTTGTTTATATCTAGTCTAATGCATAGTCTATTGTATTGGGAGGTTCCAGTGAGTCACTGGAGGTCACTAGCTTCTGTGTGTAATATCTGAGATGTGAGTATAATGTGTTTCCTGTGATCTTTTTTGAGGGAGATATTTATCCTGATAGTTGAATTCAGTCTTGGATGGTAGTGAAGAGATTCCCTATGATCTGCAAGGAATTGCTGTGCAGGTCCATTCCCATCTGTGCACTCCGCTGGTCTCTGGGGAGCCGTGAGAGGGGTGCGGGTCAGAACCTGGACTTGGTGGTGTGCTGGGGTGTGTCTTCAGAAGCAGGGGGAGGCTAGAGAGCACGAGCAAATGGTGGACTCCCTAAAGCTGGTGTTCATTCCTGGTGACTTCACTTACTCTCGTTTTCTTGTCTGGAAAGATTAGCCCTTGGGATGCTTGTGGAGACGCAACTGAAACGCATCACAACTTCACCCAGGTCCTGCCAGGGCACTGGACATTCCACATACAGGAGCTCTCCCTTAGTTCTAGGGATATTGGCTCTTTTGTTAATTCCCCGGAGAACAGTGAGGGGGAGAGAGAGTGTGTATGTGTGAGTGTACCCTTTCTTACAAGGAGCACAAAAAGCTATTTCATCTCTATATCCCTTTCTTGTCCTTGGCATGTGTTTTATGAATAAAGAGGCTGTCTTAGAGTTTCTGTTGCTGTGATATAACTCCATGACCAAAAGCATCTTGGTGAAGAAACAGGGTTTATTTCAGCTTACAGTTCCACATCAGTCCCTATCAAGGAAGTCAGGGCAGGAACCCAGAGGCAGGAATTGAAACAAGCCAGGGAAGTCAATGCTGCTTACCTGGCTTGCCTCCCCAGGGCTTGCTCATTCTGCTTCTTACAGCATTCAGGGCCACCAGATCAGGAGGGGCAATTTCTACAAGGCCAATTATGGTGGGGACATTTTCTCAGTTGAGTTTCTCTCTTTCCAAATGACTTGAGCTTGTGATAATTCAACATAAAAGTAGCCAGCACAATGGAATGCAGAGTAACGCATAGGAAGTTCTTTTTAAGGTAAGCTGGTTTTGCTGCTGGTTGCCTCACCTTCCCAGAGAAGACAGGTGGCACCAACAACCATTTCAGAACTGTTGAATGAAAGAATGAATCATTCAGGATAATGGTTTTGTCTATGATGTAATCAAAGGATAGCTGTAGGAAGGTCTGGGCTCAGCTTATTTGCTGTTTCAATTAAACGAAAGCTAATATGATCCCAGTGAATCCCTGTCCTTAGAGATCTGTTTAGGTTCTGCTGTAAATGTATTCTTAAGAACTGCAAGGGGCTGTGGAATTTTCTTAATGTTGCCGTGTCGAAAGCCCCTAAATTCCAGTGCAAACGTTTGGATATGTAGAAATAGTTGGCTAGAGTTAGGCATTAGGTGTCTCCCGTGGACTCTTTCCTTTCTCTCTTGGGTGTAATGGTTAAAAAGTTTATAATCTAGGAGCTGGAGAGATGGCTCGGCAGTTAAGAGCACTGACTGCTCTTAAAGAGGACCCGGGTTCAATTCCCAGCACTCAGATGGCAGCTCACAACTACACTTTTTGGGGGATCTGACACCCTAACACCAGTGCACGTAAGATGAAGTTATTTTTAAGAAGTTTGTTATCTAGCTTCATGGCAACAAGTGTCCAGCACAGTGTATCCTGTGAAACTAAATCCATTTTCCTGGGTGTGGTAGCCTTTCACAGTTGTGTGGAGTGTTACTGTAAAGCAAGCCCAGCTTTTTACACCGGGTTTGTGCCTTTACTCCAGCGCCTGCAGGCAGCGTGAGTAATACTTGTGTGGAAGCCAAGCAGGTGACTCACACTGATCAAACCAGGCAGGGCCTCAGAAATGTAAATAGCACACTCACCTTGTTTCAAATGATTTTGTCCCTGAACTATTCTCTAGCTCTTGCTGTTTCCCGTCCCCACTATTTTTTTCTTCTGCAAATAGATGATTTCAAAGGTATATTGTGTTTTTCATTTGAAACACAGGGAACCATTTTTAAAAGCCATTTATCAGTGGACCAGGCTATAGCTTATTTGACTAGGGCTTCTTAGTCAAAGAACCATGTAAATACTGTAGTCTTTATTGACATGGTAAATTCATTCAACTTTTCTTGGGGATGTGGGGTAAAATTAAGGCTTGGAGTCTAGAGTTACGGTCTTCTGTGCTTAAGTCCCTGTGGAATAGAGGCTCAAGGAGCTAGCGTGAGCCTCATTTAGACCTTACACATACACACCCCAATCCCGTGGGGACCCTTTTCACCTTGTTATTACCACACCTGTCTTCCCTTGCTTTCCTGTGAGCACCTGAATTAAGTCATTGATCCAACCCCGTTATGATGAGGAGCAGCCCTGACCTCTGCTCGAGGTTTGAGGAAGTAAGATACAGGTCTCTCGGTAATTCAGAAGCTGATGTGTGATCTACGTTTCTTCTCTTCTAGTAGGGATCTGCAGTGTGACTTGTCTAGATTTCTTGCATTAAAAAGAAAACAAAACTACTCTTAGACCGGAAACCCTAGTCAATAGATATATGATTTTTTTTTGTCATAATTCAACCTCTGATTAGCATTCTGCTTATAGAAGGACTTGTATCTACAGCTCCACTAGGCACCTGGGCTCTCAGGGATGCAGTTTCCACCTTCAAGAGACGAATAAACCAAGAACAAGACAGGAGTTTTGTTGAGGATTAGAGTAGATGCTCACTCAGTAGGGAAGGTGGGCTTTAGACTTGCAGCGAGGAGGGCACATCACCAGGTTGCTGTGGGAGTCAGTTCTATCATTTTGTGTGAGCCCTCTGTGAAAAAGACATTCACAATTGAATACAAGAAATGTTTATGTGGGAAGAAGAAGGCCAAGTCTGTTTCTACGTTTGCTCAGTCGCTCGGGCTCCTGCTGGTGGAAAAGGCAGTAGCCAACATTTCCCGAGTGCTTTATGCACCAGACACATTCAGTGGTGTTTGTTTATCTGGGTTTCTTGAGACAGGTGTTGCTTTGATGCCTACTCACGGTCCTCCTGCCTCGGCCTCCCAGTGCCATCACATCTGGCTTCCTGGTAACTTACTGTCTGCATTCATCTTTCACTTGGCTCTGGAGACTTCTAGAGATAGGAACAGAAGCAATCTGTTTACATACAAGGAAGCTCAGCTTGGAGGGACACAGTAACTGACCCACTGTCATGCAACTACTAGCAGTAGAGCTGGCAACGACACCTGGCCGTAGTAGTTTTGAACCACCACTGCACACACTCCTTCCTGAGATACTTATCTTCTTTAGAGGCCTGGGTGTGGCTAGGTGTGGCCACCATTTGTCTAGTCTAGCAGGAGTTCCTGCAGTTCTGTCTCTGTCTGTCTGTCTGTCTGTCTGTCTGTCTGTCTGTCTGTCTGTCTCTCTCTCTCTCTCTCTCTCTCTCTCTCCATTCCCTCCCACCCCCCTCCCCGTCTCTATCAACCAGGCTGGTATCGAACTCATTGAGTGGTGGTATAAGATGTGGTTTCCTTCCTTCCTCTGGAGGTCAGCTCTTCTGGTCCGGGGTGAAAAAGCCACCCGTTGTTGTCAGGCTGCTGCTTAAGTTACCCACCGCGTGTACTAAGGTGGGTCCTACTCCCATTGGTCGCATGGTGAACTAGCGCTACTGTGAGAAGCATGACTAATGCCATCCGGTTTGGAGTTGGAAGCCATACCCTTGCCACCACATTCTACATGAGTTACTGATATCTGTGGTTTCAAAGTTAGACCACAAGCTGCTGCTGCTTCATTGAATGAGCGTTTAAGAAAAAGTTTCCAGCACAAGCTGGGTGTAAACCAGGCACCCCTTCCCCCACGCACACTCGTACTAGTTACCCTGTGAGGTAGGTGGTATCATGTCTGTCCTGTGGGTCGGGAAACCTGAGACTTGTAAGGTGAAATGTCTCTAGAGAAAAGAAATACCTGGCAAGTAATAAACAGATAGGGAATGGGCGGTCGGCGAGTCTATAGCAAGACAAAGCTGTTTTTAACATTTCTTTGAACTTAGCACCTATTTTTCCTTTGTGTGTGTGCATGTGTAAATGTTCATTATATGCCTGCACACGTGTGTATACATATGTGTGCATGTGGAGGACAGAAGTCATTCCTCAAGAGTCTGTTGTGTGGTGTTTTAAAAGTTTTGTTGCTTTTTCCCTGACATGGGGTCTTGTTATGTACCCAGTCATTTTTCTGCCTTGGTGTCGCAAGTGCTAGGATAACAGGCCTGAGTCACCCTAACCAGCTCAGGTTTCGTTGAGATGGGCTCTTTGTCTGGAACTCTGGCTGTCCTGGAACTCACTCTGTAGACCAGGCTGGCCTCGAGCTCACCGACCCACCCCCTTGCTTCCCAAGTGCTGGATTTAAAGCCATGCACCACTATACCCGACTTAGTTTGTCTTTTGAGACAGAGTCTCCCTGGCTAGGTGCTGATTGATTAGCCTGGGTTGGCTGGTCAGCAACCACCAAAGATCTGTGTAGCAAGAATAATGAAAACCGGGAGACTGATAGTGGGGTTCAACCCGAAAACCAGAAAAGAAAAGCAGCTAAGCCACTAGAGAAGTCTTACCTCTACCAAGGCTGGGTGACTGCAGGCTAAGCCTATCTAACCTCCCAACCCCTCCAGTGTTGAGATCACAAGCACACACTACCTGAGTCGTTGGCTTACTTGCTTTGTTGTTGTTTTAAACACGGGGTCTAGGGATTGGATGGGTCCAAGCTTTCAAAGTGAGGGGTTTATTGACTGAGCTGTCTTCCCAGGCTCTGTTTTCACAGAGTTGTTGTTGCTGGTGACTAAATCCTTCCATAAAAACAGTGCAGTCAGCTAATTTGCTTATCACTGATATTGCAAGAGCAAGAAATAATGTGTCTGCATACCTTGAAGGGCATCGCTGACATTCCCACCTGTGAATAGTCTTCATGGAGGACGGAGTATGCAGCCAGCCTCATTTTAGGTGAGACTGAGACTTTGAGAGTTAGGGTCCTTCTGAACACGCCGCCGGGTGGAATATCTGTAGTGACTCAGTGGCAGCCAGACTGCCCCGTTCCAGGGTGTATCTTGTTCAGGGACTCATTTGCATCAGTCTGCAATCCTCTTAACCAAAGGAGAGGGAAAATTTGTTTGCGTATATTAAGGAAGCTGTGTTCCAACAGAGAACCCTGTTTTTCTTGCTTGCTTCTAAGATAGAAATTAACCTGTCGTATAAGACAGACGTGTGGGCGAACGCTGGGGCATAGTGCCCGCATTCATGGTTTAGTTATGGTGGCAGAGTTAGGATAAGTCTCTGCTTTCCCACTGTCTCCCGGACCTTCCTCTTCCTGACGCTGCCTGGGCTCGGCTTGAGGAAAGCTAGAGTGTTGATGCTGGGCTGTAGGGAGGCCCAGGAAGAAGAAGGCTGTAGGCTCTACTTCGTTCTTCGGTGTTTCTGCTGTTTTGATGACTTTGTAGTTGTGATTTCTGAAACACACTTGAAACCTTACTGATAAAGCTTCCTAGCCCCATTGCAGACAGGCTCTTGGGACGGCATGATGTACAAGTAAAGAGTAGATGGCATGATAAACAAGCGTGTTACATATACATACATGTACAGGAAACATGGGTGTATAAAGGTCAGTCATCTGAAATTACATCCCAAAAGAGTAAAAATGGCAGGTGTTTCAAGACGTGCAAGCTCTATTGCCTCCTGGGCCATGGGATATAAGAGTAATTGTGGAAGAATTGTCAAAAACATGACAGGCTTATGTCTTCTGAGCAAAAGGAGTTTAGCTAGGATGTGATAGATGTTTTTTCCCCCATTTCAATTATTCATGCTTATTATTTGTGATTGTTGCCTCCATTTTGCTAGCCAGCTGTAAGTTAATGCTGGCACCAGGCCAGAGAACCTGCTGCTCAGCAACCAGTGTTGGCAAAGTGGCGGTAGACAAGTGGCTGGCATTTGGTTCTCTTGTGAGCAAGAGCTCACAAGATGTATAGCAAGGGCTGTACATCTTCTGATACAAATGTAAAAGCTTTTGTACATATAAATGCACAGCTATACCTTGGGCACTCGGATTCATTGGAGTGCTCCCCAAGGTTCTGAGAGAGGCTCACTACTATACGAAGAAAACAACTGAAAAAGCACCTCTGCCACCCACCCTCAGAACAACACAGCAACCGAATGTAAACAGCTTCACAAAGGCCTGGGAAGGGGGAGGAAAATGGGAAGGTACACTGGACTGGGACTGGAGCGCAGCCAGAGAACCTTAGCTCAGTCTGGTGCCCAGCACGTGGGGTTTTCCCGAGGCAGCAAAACCAGACTTGCAGATACTCACGTTGTACAGGTACAATTCTGAAGTTCTGCAGCCTTGATTCCTGTGTTCCTTACCGAATTCCTGGGAGAGATTGTCTCCATCATGAAGAGAAACGGTCAGGCCCAGGGGCATGCTGGCCAGGAAAGCTCCCCTAGTAAAGTGTGGTCAGAATTCCGGCCAGACCATCTGCTTCCAGACTTTGATTTTTGTTTGTTTTTGTTTTTCAAGAAGGGTTTCTCTGTGTAGTCCTGGCTGTCCTGGAACTCACTCCGTAGACCAGGCTGGCCTCGAACTCACAGAGATCTGCCTACCTCTGCCTCCTGAGTGCTGGGATTAAAGGTGTGCGCCACCACCACCCCTAGTTGTTGAATTTTCTTGATTTTAAACATTTTCACCTCCTCTGCCTTTCACTGTTAAATTTAGGCTCAGCTAGGCACCTTTTTGTCTGACGCCCACGCGTGAGTAAAGTGTGGAATCCCTGTTTTTGAGTTTGGCTGCCTTCTAATATAAGTAGATTTCCAGCTGTCATACACATTTTTCAGGCCACTTTTTGAATTTCTCCAATCATGTAAAAACTGTTTGAGAGGGTTTGTTTAATCCGTGGTTGTTAGTCATGGCACCAGAGAAGCAAGGTTTTTATTCATATTTCTGGTGTAACTTGGTTTGAGGCAGTTTCTCTTGGTAGTGACTTTTTCTGTGTGTATGTGATAATTATCTTCATTCCAGGATCACCAGACTCATCATAAAATTGATGGCCATGTCCTTCGGCCTCACTGTCTGAGAGGAGCTGCGGCTCTTTCTTGGGAGGGTCTGAAAGACACAGTGTCACTACTTTTCCCCAAGAACTGTCTTTGGAGAAACCCTTCTGTGTGAGCATGTGTGTTCTCTATCTTTTGTTCTCCCATAAGCATAAAGCTGGTTGTGAGTTTCCATAGGTCATGGGCTCTTACCTTCACTTTAAGCGCGGTGTATTTGAAATGTAGAAGGGGCTGTACCAGGTGCGTGGTTAAAAGGGGGTTGGAACCATTCTCATTTGTGTGAGGTCTGGGTAGGTGTGTCATTCAAAGGAAGAAATGGTGTATTGGGCCATATCCTGCCATTCTCTTCAGATGGATTTTGTGCATGTGACCCCTAGTTGGGCCTGAGTAAACTCTAACCTTGTCCTACGTACCCTGGGAGCTTCTCCAGCACCTTTACCACGTGTGGCAGCCTGGCTGCACGGGGAACATCACAGGAAAGCAGCGTTACCTCTCCGTCCTGCTTTAGAGTTGGGTGAAGGTGCTTCTAAAAAGTCCTTTTGTGAGTGTTTTACAGAAGGTCTTAAGTCTGGGAGAATCAACCCCTGAGAATTTGGGACTGGTTTTAGCTCTAGCTTCTAGATTGAATTACTTCCTTGCTTCTTAGAAAGTGCGGAGTGACTAGTCAAAGTAAATAGCCCAGAGCAGTTAGCAACACTGACCTTGGAAATGGGTGAAAACCTGCCTCTGCTCCACACACCTTTGTCTCTCCTTCAGGGCAGAAGAACTCTTGAGAACTGCTCTTTTGTTGTTAGGACCAGGTGCCGGGCCTTTGTTGTGTAGATAATTAACCTCCTTCATTTTACTCACTGACGGGAAGGCCAGAGGTGAAGGGCTTCTGGGCTGCTTCTGTCAGCCTTGGGCCCCCTGGGAAAGCAGTAGACTACCAAGAAAATTCAAGCCTCCACTGTGGCTAGAGGGGACCCTGGGTTGTCACAAGTGATGTCTGAGGTGCTGTTTCTCTCGCAGGTTACTCAGGGTGCCTTTGTTCTGTAAGGTTTCTTTTCTTGCTGGCATGTCAAGTGGTAGAGATTAAAAGTGGAACTAACTACATGTAGCACCAAACAGTATTTGGAACTTGGAGCAAACCAGCGATATGCAGAGGCTTCTTGCCCACGTTGGCAGTTTTACCTTTCGGTTGTATGTTCCACCTAACATGAGGAGCACACTGATCCTCAGGACTGGGGATCTGAGAAGATCAGTGGTGTTGCACAGATGCTTGTTTGTGTGTGTGGAGAGGGATGTGTGTAATAGCTTTTTAATCCTGTATTCTCACCTTTCCTCCCTCGTGTTTCCCTTCCTCCTATGTGTGTGTGCGTGCTTTTGTCCGTGTGTGTTATGATTGAACGTGCCAAGCAAGAATTCTGCCACTAAGCAACGCTGACTTTGTTGAAGCGCAGTCAGGACTTGAACTTGGTTATTCTTTCACTCAGCCTCCCCAGCAGATTTTAAGTAGGCACCACCGTTCCTGCTTTATCCACTGTCGGTTTTTGTTGTTGTTTGTTTTTTTTTTTTTTTTAATCAGAGTGGGAAATTTACTAGTCATAACTGCTTGTCTTCCTCCTTAGCCCTGCAGTCTCGTTAGTGCTCTGGAGAGAGACTGGCTTCATAGAGGTTTATGTGGACGCTGTGGGCTGTCCTGCTTGTTCAGACACAGACATCTTTTGTTACTGCTTTCCAGGGAGTCTTTGCTGGGACTGTGTGGCCTTAGTACTAATTGGTTTCTTCTTCTAGACTGGCAAGCCATCTTGCAGCCAGCTTTCATGCTTTGGTTTCCTTGATTTGGGGAGTTGTGGTTGTTGCTTGGTTTTTGTATGTGTTTGTCTGGTTTTTAACCTTTAATTTGCCCTGTGACCACTTTGTGGCTTGGGGGCAGCCCATAGTTAAAGAACAACTGTCCCAGTCCCTTTTATTACTGCTTCCTCTTCACAAACTAATTGCCAGTTGCTGTTGGTCTCATTAAACTTCATTAATCCTGAGCATTTGTCCATAGGAACAGCCTTAAAATGAAAAGACACTCAATGTTTTTGTTGCTGCTGCTAATTACCTCAAGCTATATGTCTTATTAATTAATCACTGCTTGCCTCCAAATCATGTTGAAGAACCTTCCCTGTGTCTTCCCTGAATGCAGATATGCTCCTTTGTGGTGTCGTATTGGGGGGAGATGGGGTCCCTGAAATGATCAGGGCCAAGAACAGGGTGCCTTGAGGGACATGGAGAAGGGGAAACCTGCCTGGATGTTTGATTCTGTGTAATCTTGACTTGCTCAGAGCCTTCATTTTATACTGATAATGCTTTTAAGCAGGTACAGTGGTAAATTACTCATGTTTGTTTAAAGTACGTGATGGCAGAAAGCTGCAGAACTAGCTCTTTGAAGTCCTTGGTTCCAGGGTTCCAGCATATGTTTGTGCAATCCGAGACAAAGTTTCTCTGGGTAGCCCTGACTGCCCTGGAGCTCACACTGTGGAACACGCTGGCCTCAGACTCAGAGATCTGCCTGCCTCTGCCTCCTGAGTGCTGGACTCAAAGGCTTGTGCCAGCAAATACATATTTCTTGTTTTTGTTGTTCTGAAACAAAGTCTTGCTATCATGGGTCTCGGCCCTTTGGCGTGTCTGAGTTCTGTGTCAGTGGTCCGGTGTCTTCCACTCAAATGGAAATGGCTTCTAAATATTCAAAATTGGTATGTGCTTGTTTTAAAACAAGAAGTTAGCCAACAACACAGATATCTGCATATGGAAGGAAATGACTCTTATTTTTGCTTCTGCTCCTTGAGATAATTATGACTAATAATTTAGAAACATACTTCTGTGCCTTTACATGCATGACTTACATTGAAACATTCATTGTATGTGCACTGTATGCTTTTAAATGTGGTCTATGGATTCCCTACATTCTGTAATGTGCAGTCATCTTCCTGGGTTTCCTTATTTTTAGTGTGAACATAGTTTTGTGAATCTGTCGTGTTTTAATTACCTAACCTTTGTTGTTTCTAGTCCTTTCTTTTGTTTTTACTGTTCTTAGGTATAAATATTTTAATATCTGTAGGTATCATCCTGTATGTCTTTGCTCTTACATAAGTTTTATAGTGTCGATGTCTGTAGGTAAAGAGATACATACTGTGTCCTTCTTCCAGCCACATACAAGTGTGCCAGCTGCTCCATGTGTTTGCCAAAGTGACAGGGTTCATCTTCCAAGTGTGAGGAGTGGGGCTGTAGTTTAATTCTCATGTGCTTCCACCTAGTGCTGACAGCGGCATCTCCACTGTCTGTAGTGCCTGTAGAGCATGTTGGGGCCTCCAGCCCTTCCCACACTGATCGGAGGCTATTATCTTTATAGTGGCTGTTGAGGAGAAATGGCTTGGGCAATGTAATGCCACCGAAGAGCAAATTGCTAAAGCAAGAGGTAACTAGCGTAGCACTTTCTCTGTAAGGAGCCTGGTTTACCCTGCCCCACCCCTCCTCCATACTGGCAGAACTACAAACAGCTATATCCCCACACCTTGCAGGAGGTGAAGTGAATAGAGCAGGCGAGTTGGTGTGGACAGAGTTGCAGCGATGTTTAATGACAGGCATAAATGTCCAGAACAAAGAAAACTGAAAAACTTACTTTTTTTTTCAGTTCAAAGCTTTATATTCTTTGTCATTAAAAAAATTAAGTTTGGATAGATCAACAGTTTAAAGGCAGATGCCTGCTTGAGTTTTATGCAACATCTTCTATGCAGGTGGGTTTAAGGCTTTGGTTATGTTCTTAGGAATAAAAATTTTATTTGACTTAAAAGTACAAAACCCACTGAAAGAAGCTATTAACTGCCCTGCCATCTCACCGATACAACGGGTGGTTGAATCGGGTCATTTCTACCCCCACTCCTCCACCTTTAAAACAAGGCTATGCACAGTGCATACTTGTGGGTCTGCCAGCCAGAGCTGTAGTGTTTGGTTGGCTTGGGTGAGCCACACGGGAAATGAGGAAGGGTTTTGTGTTTGGTGCTGTGTTGTGATGACGTCCATCTCCAGGCTCTAAAAGTAAAACTGGTAGTGCTCCGGATTCTTAAGGAACTGAACATCATCGCTGCTTTGTCTTTTGGGAAAGAACTCCCTTGATGTTTTATTCATTTATGTATGTGTGTCGGCATGGACATACCACGGCAAACTTGTGGAGGTCAAAGAGCCACTCCCAAGAGTTGGTCTTCTGCTCCCACAGTATGAGTTATGGGTATCAAGCTCAGATTGTTATTCTTCGCAGCAAGTGACTACCTGCTGAGCTATCCCACCAGCCTGGGAAAGAACTCGAAATATGTTTAAATGCCCTGTCCAGTATCTCATACTGTCTCTTTGATAATTAGTTACTCTTGGTGGTTTGAATGAGAAGTGTCCCCCATGGGCTCACATAGTCCAGCACTTGGTCCCTGATTGGTGGCACTGGTCGCAGGGTGGCGGTAGGGTGGGAGGTGGAGGTTGTTATAGAACCTTCAGAAGGTAGAGGCTTGCTGGAGGACGTAGTCGCTGAGGAAAGGCTTTGAGTTTTTAGTGTGGCTTCTGAAATTCTCTCCGCTTCCTGAGTGTAGTTGAGATGTGATCTCTCTTTCAGCTTCCTGCTCAGCTTTCTGTGCTACGCCTTCAGCACCATTTTAGACTCTCCCTCAGAGCCATGAGCAAAGATTAACTTCCTTCATAAGTCACTTTTGGTCAGACAACAGAAAAGTAACCGTATGTAAAGAACGAAATGAGAGGCCTTTATGGCTAACTGTTGATCATCATAAACTCTAGGCATTGGAGTAGTTGGCTGATTACGGAACTGTGAATTGCGTTAGAACTTGTGTTTCGATGAATTACTTCCTAAATGAAAAATAATCTGAGAAGTAAAAGTCTGACTTGAGACACGGTATATTTTAAATTAGGTTACATCAGATGTGTCTCATCGTTAGATTAAAGAACCTTTTGTTCTTTCAGTCATTCTTATCTGTGAAATCCCAGTGTATCTGACAATCCTCTTCCTTTTCCCCAAACACACGAAGTTCCCCTAGACAAGTGCATTGTGGAGTTTGACATTGAAGTTGAGATCGATCAGTGTCATTTCAACCCTGGTAGTTTCTACAGGAGGCCATAACCTCGTGGGATTTAGGTGACTAATTTGTAATGTTCCTTGAGACAGAGACAGTTTTTAAATTTGTTCTGTTCGTTTGATTTTGGTTTCTCTGAGACAGTCTCACTCTGTGATGACCCAAGCTGGGTTCACAGTCAGGATATATTATAGCTAAGCTAGCCTTGAACTTGTAATCTTAGGTGTGCACTTTTACATCCTGTGTAGTACTAGGATGCAAACCTATGACTTCCATTATGGTTGCCTGTCACTGTGTCAAGTGAGGTATATTCTCTATAGCCTAATTTTACCAATGTATTCGTGTGCCACGTGATAGATTGGTTTAGAGTTTTGGTTTGTTTGTTTTGTTTGTTTGTTTTGTTTTCTGAGACCGGGTTTCTCTTTTAGAACCTGCTCTAGAGCTCACTCTACAGATCAGTCTGGCCTCAGACTCACAGAGCTCCTCCTGCCTCTGCCTCCCAAGTGCTGGGATTAAGTCATTGCCACCACCACCCAGCTGAGGATTTGGTTCTTAATGTAGGTTCCAGGGATTAAACTCAGATCATCAGACTTGGCAGTAAGGATCCTTACCTGCTGAGCCACCCCACAGACCCCGCACTGCTCCTCGGAAAGCATTATTAGAGAAATTGTCATAAACAACCAGCTCACTTACACCGAGCTTCATGTGCTGCTGTTGGGCTACTTTTGTGTTTCACCCTTGCTGTGTCTGCTATGATGGTAGGTAGTAGTCTCCGTCGGTAAAGCATCCTGGCATATAACTTCGTGTAAGGATCTGGTGTTGCATGTGTTGAAACTTTGTCCTAATTTATGACTGTTACACGTTCCCTTCTGTTCACTTTGAATCTATTTCACCCTATTTCCAGGGGGTGCTGGGGCAGGAGAGGTGATGGGCCGTGAATGCCACCAGTTAGGAAATCCAGCCTTCTGCATCCTGCTCCTGCTAACTCTCTTAATGGGTAGGTGCTACCTTGAGCTGACAGGTGGCTTAGATAGAAGCGTGGGGAAGGGGCCCCAAGTTCATCTTCTGCCTGTGGGCACTGTTGCAGCAGCAACACTAAAGAATGTGTGTCACTCTGGAGCATCAGCCGGCTTAGCAGAGAGCTGTGGAGTGCTACCTGGCATGCTTAGACTGATTGTGGTACTATTACAAAAGTGCTTGAAACCTAAAATGAGAGACTATTATAAAGGATAACGTGATTACTAAGCTAGGCTTTTGTGGTCCACAAAGGGTGTTTTTGTAGCATATCACCCTCTTTTTTGAACATTGTCTTCAAAGCTGAATATGTCCAGTGTGCAGACCTGTGATCCCAGCTCCTTAGGAGGCTGCAGCAGGGGGATGGATAAGTTAGTTCAAGGCTTGCCTGAGCAATTAAGGGAGGTGGGGGCTCTAGCTCCTCCCAGGTTATAATAAAATAGACCATAAACTGAAATTTACTGACACCTATGTCTTTGCTACCTTAAGATTTTCATTTATAATTTGTTCTTCTATATATGTACGTCGGTACAGCACATGGACTGTGAATGTGGACGCCAGAGGACGACCTCAGGTGTCGGTTGCTTGGTACCATCCGTCTTGTTTTGAGATAAGATCTTTTATTTGTGCCCGGGACTCACTAATTAGGCTGGGCCGGCTGGCCTGGCGCTAGGATTACAAGGACATGCCGCCAAACTCGGTTTTGTATGTGGGAGCTGGGGATTGAAGGGGCTGACTGAGCCAGCTTCTCAGCCCTATACTTCTTCCTTGTCCCTTTCTTCCACTGATTTGGTCTTTAAAAATCATAAAGAAACGTGACTGGAGATGGAGAGTTGTGTTCCTGTTGCCCCCTGGCTTTAGCAAGCCGACCAGTATCTGTTTTCCCTCAACAGTGTGGGATGTGACAGGGCTTTGAGGCTCTGGGGATCCGGGAGAAGTGAGTGTTAGCTCAGCTGTGTCTGTGCTGAGTCACCCAAGCATTGTGTCTCAGTTTCCTCCTGTAGTTAATGGATTATACTAAACCCTAAGCCAAAGCCAGCGAAGGTCCTAACACTGGTGCACAGGAACATGGGTGGACTCCATTGGCCTCCTTCCCATTTCTCCCTGACAGCGGTTCCAGGCGCTCCCCTCTGCTGTGTTGTGTGGAGTTGGAGAATAACGGATTACTAGGTTCACGATGTGCCTTCCTGTGTCTGAAGCAGTTTTGAAGGGTGCCGTTTTCCGTGAATACTTTTTCTGAACGTTTGCTATGGAGTCCTGTGCCTGTAACTGGAGACCTCTTTACCTCTTCCTGGTGTGGGCGCTGTACACTATTGTTAATTCACATCGACTCCTAGATCCCATTTTCAAAGAATAAATTCCATTTCTTTTCCCTCTTATTTTCAAAGGGAGCTGGGGCCATAACTCCAGCTCACACTACAGTCATGGCTTCTTGTAGATTATGTATTCAAGGGGTTCACTTTGAAGTAGGACTGGAGGGGCGTTTAGGAGTTTAGCCTGCTTTCTAAACTCACTGCAGGGGTGTGTCCTTGCCGAGACTCTGCCATGCCAGACTCCAAGCTGTGCTGCTCAGAAGACAGGGCTGTTTGCCCGATGTGGAGTGCGGGCGGCACAGTTCGCCGCTGGTTTTAGGTTCTGCAGACGTACATATCTGCTACGTGTGCCTTTTGGATTTGTGATTATACTGGGGATTTATTCTAGGGCCTTAGGAATGCTGAGCAAGTGTGCTGCCTCTGAGATACCCTAGTCCTTGTGTGCATTTGTGAGAGATGTTTACGTGTGTTTTGTTCATCAAAGGGGCTGTTAGGAAAGGTTTTCTAATTCAAGTTCTATTTATAAGCCGGCAAGAATGCTCTCTGAAGGCCCAGGGAGGCTTTGGGAGATGGGCTTCCTTCCTCTTGTTGTCTCAGACCAGTTGTGTTGCTATCACTCAGACCAGTTGCTTGTTGCTGGTTTCCTGCTGTCTTTGTGCATGGTGCTCTTTGTTTTTTCAAGCTAAGACATAAATGGGATCTCCTTCTCATCCTAGTATTTCATTAGAACCTCTCTCCTTCCTTAAAAGGGGGGAGAAAATTCAAATCATTGAAACTTTTAGTCTTATAACAATTGACCTTGTTTGAATCTTGCTGATTATTTTTTGTTTTATGCGCACGAGTGTTTTGCCTTCATGTATGTATATGTATCATATGCATACCTGGTGTCCAAGCAGGTCAGAAAAGGGTGTTGGATCTCCTAAAACTGGAGTTACAGATTGTTCTAAGCTGCCATGTGGGTGCTGGGAGCCAAACCCTGGTTCTTCTGCAAGAGCAACATGCTTTCTTCACTGCTGGGTCTTCTCTCTCTCCAGCCCCTTTTTTTTTTTAATCGGTTACATTTAAATTTTCTATTTGATGTGCATATATGTACTTATAGGTGACTATGTGGGTGCCAAAGCACATGTGTGGAAGTCATAAGACAACTTTGAGAAACCGATTCCCTCTTACCATAGGGTCCCCAGGGATTGAACTCAGGATATCAGGCTTAGCAGCAGGTGCCTTTATTTGCTGAGCCATTTTGCTAGCCCTATATTAATTTTTGAATTTTTTTATTTTATGTATGTGGGTGTTTTGCCTGAATGTTATGTCTGTACCGTGTGTGTGAAGTGCCCATGAAGGCTAGAAGAGGGTGTCGGGAATATCCTGAAAGAGGAGTTAAAAGACAGTTGTGAGCCTCCATATGGATGCTAGGACTTGAACCCTGGTCTGTTGGAAGAGCAACCAATGCTCTTAATCACGGAGCCATCTCTCCAGCTACATGTTAATGCTTTCCTATGTTAAAATAATGTTGTTATATACTTTGTGTGTTTTGTGGCTTTGCAGGCATATGTTAGCATTTCAAAACAAAACAAAAATTGTCAAACTCCTTAGGTTGGTTTTTTTAGACTTTATCTGAAAGCAGCACAGTTATATTTACATTTTAGACATTAGAAAACCATTATAAAAACACTTCAATTGTGAGAGGTCTTTTTTTTTTCCCTCACAATGATAATGTTTAATTGCTTAGAATATGTCTCTGCTTAGGGAGTTCTTCCCTCCTTGATTTCAGGGGAACTACCACTAGTTGCAGAAGATTTATTAAGAGCCTCCTTTCTGGGCACTGAAAGTGTGGGTGATGTTTGTGGTTCCAAGTGTCTGGATTAAGACTCTAAGCAGGTGAAGAACGGAGCTGTTGTCCTCGGGGGTTTGTAGCCCGCTAGAGAATAGAACACATGCTGGAAAAGTAGCAGATAAGAACGGAGCTGTTGTCCTCGAGGGGTTTGCAGGCCGGTAGAGAATAGGACACACACTGAAAAAGTAGCAGATAATGAGATTGTGACTGCTGACACCCAGTAGGACTTCTGGTAGGTCATCTTGGCTTGGATCTTAAAAAATGAGAGCAAGGAAAATGTCTTTGTAGCAAAAGCAGCAGTACAAGCAGAGGTAGTACAAAGAAGGTGCTTGGGTGTGAGCTCAGGGCATGATGAACAAGACCTGCTGGGTGGGAACACGGGATGGTGTACCAGAGAAGTCCCTCAAATGAAGTTGGTGCCTGAAGAAAGGCTTCCTGGGCTTCTGGGAAGCTGGAATCTGATTTGGACTGTCAGTGCCGTAGGCAGACTTGGAAAAAGCACTGCGGGCCAGTGGTCTAAACAGGGATGCTTAAGATGAATTAGGATGAAGAGAAAGGCTCAGAGCAAGTAGCTACGGTCATGCTCTTAGAGTCTGGTCTTCGTGTCTTTATAGTCCTTTGTCACTTTTTAACTTTTTCTTTTGTTTTCCCAGCTAAACTTACAGTTTACTAAGTGTATGAGACCTTATATTAGACACAAAAGTTCAGCTTCCTTTGCATTTCCATCTGTGGAATACATTCTCCAGACCTTGTCACTCCCTCTTACTTGTTAGCGTCCATTCTTAGAACTCCTTCTACTACTTTGAACCCAAGTCTGCATTTAACTTGGTTGAAAATTATGTCATTCCCGTCGCCTATGGCAAGCTGTTATGTTAGCACAATTCAATAAGAATCTGATGGGAATGGTACTAGTGCCTGCCAGTAACCCCAGTGATGGAGGCTGAGACCACAGGGGTATAATCCAGATATAAACCATTCTGTTTCTCTTCCTACTTTCCCCCAAAATATTTAGTGACTTTGCCTCCTTTCCTGACTCCCATTTTTTCCATAGCCAAAGCTCTCAGGTGAATATGGTTGCCGTATCCCCTGCAGAGATATGTTGCAGAGAGATGCTGCCTGGTCTTTTCTCTAGCAGGACCCTTATGTCCATCAAAGCTGCTGTTGTATCTTATAATTCAGCCAATGCTAAGAAAGTGTGCAATTGCTATTAACACATTTTTCAGACTGAATAGGTACAGTTTTCCAGAACTGTTGAGTCCAGTCTTTAAAGAAGAGCAAACTATGGGCACTGGAGAGGTGGCTCAGGTTAAGAGCACTGGCTGCTCTTCCAGAAGTCCTGAATTTAATTCCTAGCAACCACGTGATGGCTCATTAACCATCTATGATGAGATCTGATGCCCTCTTCTGGCATGCAGGGATACACGCAGGCAGAACACTGTATACATAATAAATAAATAAATACATCTTTTTAAAAAGTAGACTAGGTTCTTCTAATAGGGACTGGTGATGGAGGGAATATTACCCACTGCTCTTTGGCTTCACTGTCATCCAAAACTGTTGCTCTGTTCTAAATATCTCATCATCTTTTTAAAGATACGCTGTGAAGTGAAATTTCAAGTTATTGGGTAATGCAAAGCAGAGTATCAAGGGGAAGCACTTAGAAGAGAGGGTGGAGCCGAGTTCACTGTTACCTCTTATGTAAGTGAAGAATAGGAAAGACAAGTAGCATGTGCGACCCACCCTCCCCTTCTAGCAGCAGCCCCACAGCTGCTGGCTGGGGACACCGAGCCTTTGGGGTTCTGCCTCTTTGGCGGTTGCTCTAAGGGTCCAAGGAGCTTTGGGGAAATGGCTTACCGTGCATTATGGAGTCTTGTTGCAGGGCTCGCTGCAGTGAAAGTCTGCTTTTGGAATGAGTGTAGCCATAGGATTCCACTCACTGCTTCGAGGTCAGAGCTGATTTGCCTGTGACCAGCCTGTGAGGGTGGCTGTCCTTGTCTGCTTGGTACTTCTTACTGACCAGAGTCTGTAGAGCTTGCAGCCTTCCTGCCTGGGTCTTCACAGTAGGGGCTACCTGCCTGGGTCTTCACACTGGGGGCTACCTGCCTGGGTCTTCACACTCGGGACAACCTGCCTGGGTCTTCACACTTGGGGCTACCTG
>NC_022027.1:6134864-6150694 GCF_000317375.1 Microtus ochrogaster | reverse complement strand
CTACCTGCCTGGGTCTTCACACTCGGGACAACCTGCCTGGGTCTTCACACTTGGGGCTACCTGCCTGGGTCTTCACACTTGGGGCTACCTGCCTGAGTCTTCACACTGGGGACTACCTGCCTGAGTCTTCACACTCGGGGCTACCTGCCTGAGTCTTCACACTCGGGGCTACCTGCCTGGGTCTGTTCATTCTTTTCTGCACTTTATTTAATTTCCCCCATCTCTATTTCTGGGTGTACTAGCTGTTGAAAAGACAATCATGGAAGGTGATACCGTGAGTGTCTAAATCTGCTCTCTAGCTTTGAAGGTGGAACTGGCTGTGGTGGTCAACAGAGGCAGATCTAGTCAGAAGATGTAGGTTAGGGCAGGAAAGTGATGGCGTGTCTGACTCTGGTGGAATGGGAATGTGTGGTCCTTCCACCTCCCCCAGTGCTGTACATGAGATACTGTTGCCCAGTCATCGAGAGGCCTGGCTCTGGAACCAGCCTGCTTGGAGGGTCAGTTCCTCCCTCATGATAAAGTTGTGACAACTGTAGATACTTAGTCTGGACTGGGCTATATAAATGCTCAATAATTGCCGTTAGCTGTATGAACAATTAGAAATGAGACATTGTCTGCCGTATAACCTCTCGCCACACACGTGTATGTAGGCGGAGAGAAAGACGGGTGAACAAAACCCTAAATTCAGGCGTTCCTCTATAGCTCGTGTAGTCTGATCACTCTAATTTCAGCTATAATTGATAAAAACTATAATTGAACCTTTAAGCTGGAATTTGTCGGTGCTGGCATGATCAGCACGTTGGGCTGAAGGGTTTTCGTAGAGACGGTGCTGTGTGCAGGGTGTTTAGCAGTGTCCCGGCCTCTGCACCTACCCTTCAGTCACCACATAAAACAAAATGACTCTTAGGCATTTCTCTGTGTCCTCCAGGGACTGTAGTTAATCAGGTCAGTGTGGCACTTAAAGGGACCCCTTTCCCGCCTCACTGCACTCTCCTCATGTGGGTGAGAGTGAAAGTTGGCTCTGCCTCCTCCTCCAGCATAAGTGGCCAGCTACAGCAGCTTGTGCTTGGAAACCCTCTGGTTCGTCTTCCATTGTCTATGCCAAGGGCCTCCTGTTCCCCTGCAGGCATCTGGCCTATCTCTGGGTGGAGTGGGGGAGTACGGGCATGATGTCATTTGCCTTCCCAGGAAGGGTGGAACAAAGGACTAGGTCTCCAGGGACGGTTCCCTCATCCTCAGCTGGGCGCCTCAGAAGTGCTTGTTCCGCACGCACTGTCGTAGGGTGACACGTGAGCTGCCTGGCTTTGTGTCTCTGCCCTTCCTCAGTCACAGGACTTGTTCCTGTCCGGTCCTGGGCAGAGTCCTTATGCCTTTGTCAGTGTGGTGGTGGCAGCCTGTGGAGCTCAGAGTCTCGAATTTAGTGCTCTTCCTAAGTCTGAACCTGGGGGAAAGACACATACAGGAAGAACAACAAAACTTCTCATTCCTTTTACTTTTCAGTTTCTTTTCCTTTTCTTTCCTTCCCCTTTTGTAGAGTTTCCGAGGCATACCGCAGCTCTGGGAAGCATGTTTGAGCCCAGTTCTCTCTGCTCCACCCTTGACCTCTCTGTCTCTTCATGAGGAATGGGGGTGGCGGTTGAGCTGTAAATCTGGGGGAGGACTCCTACTTCTGAATCCGAAAGAAGCCACCAGTGTTTCTTTAATGTGGGAGTCGCCCAAAAGGACAGTGGGAGGCTGTGGGACATACTGTATTTGTTTATTGAGAAATAGTTTAATCTAAGCAGGTTTTCATGTTGATCTTATTCACTTGATAGATTGGGTTTGTTAGTGACTTTGAACCCCAAACATTAATAGTCTGGGAAGCCATCGGTTAAGAGCATTGCCTGCTCTTCCAAAGGTCCTGAGTTCAGTTCCCAGCTACCACATGGTGGCTCACAACCATCTGTAATGAGATCTGGTACCATCTTGAGGAAGAGACCTGGTCAGTCGTCCTCATCAACTTAGACCATGAAACCCAATATGAACAAAATCAATAGAACCACTTTGTACGGGCTGTCCATGCATGCATGCTTCAACATTGCCAGGGCATGAATTTCATTCATTTCAAATTCATATCCATCAGGGACCCTGTTAAAGACATTTTCCAGCTTCTTGTAGTATATACAAGAAACTATAATTTTATTTATTTATTATTTGTATTTATTTTGTTTTTTTCAAGACAGGGGTTTTTCTGTATGGCCTTGATTTTCCTGGGACTCACTTTGTAGATCAGTCTGACGAACTCACAGAGATTCACCTGCTTCTTTCAAAACAGCCAAACCTTAACCATCAACAACAACAAAACTACCCCACCCACCACTGTGGTGGTAAAGTTACCATCCATCATGATGATTGTGAGATTAATAATGTATGTGGTCTTGACCTGTCGGGCTGTTACTAGCGTGGCTCCTTTTGCAGACTGCAGTCTGCCCTTCCATCTTTTCTTACTTCCTGAGCCCCATCGTTTCTGGTCCTTTGTTTCTGGTTAGTCCTTGTCCCTGAAGAAGGACCCTCTTTCTGAGTAGATGGGCTGTTCCTTAGGGAAAGGCAGGACCTCATGGATCTGCTAACTGCAGCAGGAAGCCCGGGTGTCTTGGCAGGTGCCTGTCTTGGGGTACAGCAGTCGAAGTTTGTCCAGCATTGTCTCTTCCTCGTTGCCTTACTATGGTAGACAGGCATAGGCTTCAGCACAGCCTTCCGGATATGGCACCGCTTGCTGTCCCCTGACCATCCAGGAGCTCAGTGAGTTTTACATGCTACCTGGTGGTTTTTTCAATACAGCAGCTGTTGGAAACGCCTTTATGGAGCGTTTGCACTGGGCATAGGGCCTCAGCTCTGGTGGAACCAGAGATAGGTATATAAATGGCAGTCATTTAGTTCTGTATCCACAGTCAGGAAATTGGGGGCTGGGGGGGGGCTCCAGGGTATACTCTGGATGCCTCTTGCAAACCTTCAGCAACCTTATTAGAGGATCCTGCAGAAACAGAAAGATTAGAATCCTATTTGGGGGTGGCTCAGAGGGCCAGTTCTCCGTGTCAGTGTTTAGAGTTTTGATTTAGATTTGAGTTGAACAGAACCTGGATCACTGAGGCTTAAACAACTTAATACTGTTTCCCCGATAATCTGAAATTGTGGTGACTGTACTCTGAATTGTATCCCAGCAGGGTCTTTTTCAGTGAGTGGTAAAGGTTTGGAGGTGATCATTGTATGCTTAATTTGTAGGGGACTCTGAGGGCAGTCTCAGGCTATTGTTGAAACCCTGGGCCCTGAGTGTCCCTTCCTGCTGATATCTTTACACTTCACCCTGTTACCTGTTTTCTCTTTTGTTCACATGAGTGAATTTCCCTTGTCAGGTGTTACTTCAGCTTTTGTGCCAACAGAAGCGGTTTCCTGCTATCCCAAGTTTCTGTGCCCTTTCATGTACGACCCTCGCCTTTTGGGGGAATCGTAGATGAATAATGTCACCAGAGCTCTGTAGTCAAATTGATTGAGCCCATCCTATCGTTGCCAGCCTGGGAGTTGACTTGTGCAAGGGTTGTCCAAATCCCAGCATTCCAGAAGGAAGAGCTGAGTGGAAGTTTTGTTTGAGCTAGGTTTTGCTGATCCCTTCTTGGACAGTTGAGTTGTGTGGCTTACGCCTGCTATTGCCCTGCTGGGTTGGTGGTAAAGTGAGTTCTCCTCTGCTTGCAGATGAGCGTGAAGCCGTACAGAAGAAGACCTTCACCAAATGGGTCAACTCCCACCTTGCCCGAGTGTCCTGCCGAATCACAGACCTGTACACCGACCTCCGAGATGGACGGATGCTCATCAAGCTGCTGGAGGTCCTCTCCGGAGAGAGGCTGGTAAGCACCCTAGGAAGGAAAACAGCTTTGAAGAAACAAGGGTGGGCTTGTCTACTGGCAGATTCTGCAATTAGGACTATTTTCTGGAGGAGAATCTTGATAAGTGAGGTAAACATGTTGATTCTGGGTGATATTAGTGAACTCTAATAATGTAGCCTTGTTTTTGAGATGCCTGCCTCCTTTGTAGGGAAGATCCTGGCTGATGGCCCTGTTAAAGCAGAACGCTAGCATCGGAAGGGCCAGGCTTGGATGCTGGTTCTGAGATGAGTCTGCCGCTTACGTGAAATCACGGAAGGAGTTCTGAATTTATGTCTTACTGATGATTCTTTGGAAAGTCTGAGCTGCCATCTCAAGGTGGCAAGAATTGAATTCCAGTGGCCTCTGGCAGTTTTCCTTTTGTTTGGGGGGTGATGGTACATGCTGATATTGTGTCATCGGATAAATTCACCCCTCTCTTCTGGGCAGGGAAATTGTTAGTCTGCAGTGAAAGCTGTGTCTCCAGGGATGTGACTTTTGTGTGTGTACCTTAAGGCAGAGAAGCTTAAGCCATCGCTCTGACTGGCCCAGCAGGTTTTGTCCCGCCTTGGCTTGAAAGTGTTCTGTTTTCCACCAGAGCAGGCGTAGTTCCATAGGAGGTGGGGTGTCTAAGCCAAGCCGATGCCTAGGGAGGGAGCCCCACATCTGTACTGACATCACCGGGAAAATGTGGTGCCAATGGTTGGCATGGCTGCCAGAAAAGCCTTGTATTTAACTTGGTCTCCATCCTGTAACTCGACAGCCACAGCGGATCTTTGGCAGATCAGTCCACACCTCTGACTGAGGGTGAGAGACTAGGGTTTATAGTCCTCTTTTAAGAGTCCGTCAACAGAATCGCATTGCTAAACCTTAGTAGAAATGAAGATGGTACTTTCTTTCTCTGTCCCTCAAGTCTAGCACAGAGTCTGGCTTTCAGGAGGTGGTCAAGCCTCTTCTCGTCTTTGTTGTGTCTGTCCATGCTCTTCATTGCCAGGTGGGCAGGTGTTGCTGTCTCATTTTTCTCTGAGAATTATTTTAGGTCAAACTAGATAATAAGCCCCTGTTGAGATGCTGCAAGAAGGTGGTATTTTTGTGGGGCAGTGGTCCAATGTTGGGAGGCAAACAGAACAGTCATTTATTGGTTTCTTGCAGTGAGACTTGTTTTATAGCCTAGGTGAGAATTACTATGATATGTATCTTACAGAATTATAAAACTTATATAAACAGACTTTTCTTTTTCCTATCTGTCAGACCTTTCCCTCCCTCTTCTTTTAACCTTGTAAATTTATTTTTGTAGCATGAATAATAAAACCCAGAGTCAGATATTGGGGTTCAACCTGAACGTCAGAAAAGCAAAGCAGCTAAACCACCAGAGAAGTCTTAACGCTACCAAGGCTGAGTGACCACAGACTAAGCAAACTAAGCCTCTCTCTCCTCCCATTTTATGTTTCTTCTAGTGCTGGGATTAAGGGCGTATGACTCCTTAATACTGGGATTAAAGGTGCAGGCCGCCACCACCTGGATGTGTTTCTGCATTGATCTTGTGTCGCTCAGGGTGGCCTTGAACTCACAGAGATCCATCTGCCTCTGTCTCCCAAATGCTGGGATGAAAGACGTGAGCCACC
Organism: Microtus ochrogaster; assembly: GCF_000317375.1. NCBI lineage: Eukaryota > Metazoa > Chordata > Mammalia > Rodentia > Cricetidae > Microtus > Microtus ochrogaster. The sequence goes on along the minus strand of NC_022027.1, from coordinate 6,145,173 downwards.
ACTGCCTGACCTCTACTGGCTTAGCTTTGCCCCTGGACTTCAGGCAAGATTTATTTATTAAAATACAAATAATATACCACTATAATTTTTTTTTTTGCTTTGTTGGTAGCTTTGACAAAATAAAAGGTCACACAGATAAGGATTGGTTTGAACATTTAATTTTGTTCTATCACAGTCCAGTCTTTGATGCTGTGTGAAATAAAATGTTTACCTTTGTCTACCCACAGCTGAAGAAGACTGTGATGGCCACGTCTGTGTAATACATGACGGGGCCCCACTGAGCCCCATCTAAGCAGGGAAAACAAATCAGCAACTAGCAAAGCATATTTTCTGTAGATGAATAAATACTACTTTGCCATTTCCTGTCAGCAGTACGTTTTTGCCTTTTTTTCTTTTATTTTTGGTGAGATGGGGGTCTTCTGTTATAGCCCTGTCTGGCTTTGAGGTCATAGCGGTCTTCTTACCTCAAATTCCCAAGAGCAGAGATTACAGTCTGTTAGCAACATGCACACATGCACACACACCTTTTCTCACTGACTCAGAGACCTAGGAGAATAGGGGTAAAGAATGAAAGATGCCCACCACCTCCAACTTCCCACAGAGTCAATGCCAGAGATTTTGTTTCCTAACAGCCATCTTTGATTATAGAATTGTTCACCTTCCAAAAGTAAAATGGCCATATATAGTGAGGTAAAGAAGCTCCTATGTATTTGGTCATGGTTTCTAGTTGGTGTGTATGGAACTTTCTGGAAGAGACCAAAATCACATTCTGTCCTTGGCTCCTGAGGCCGTTAGAATTCACTGTGCCCCAAAGGATTCCTGCATATTCAGATTCCAAAGCTCATTAAATGGTTGGCTCTTCTGGTGTGAGTCCCCTGTGCTCCCTGTGTGGTCAGCCAGTTCAGTCTATGCTGGCTTCCTGCACCTTTAGTCTAAAACCTGGGGTAACAGGCCTTCGCACCCCGTCTGCAGCCCTCCTCAGTTACTAAGTCTTTAGTCTTTATCCCTACCACCAGCCCAGCAGGGGATAGTAGTTAAATGTTTAGGTGACTAGAATATACAAACTTACTTCATTAATGAAGTTTTGGGTTCTTTTACAGAGGGGAGTTTTTGGTATGCGTGTGTTTTTACTGAGTGAACCTGAAAAAAAGTGTTAGTAAAAGCTCCAGAACAGTATCTGGATTTAGCCTAATAAAATGAACTAGATACATTTTAGAGGTTTCAGTTAGCCATCCACCTTGCTTGATTCTGATCTTCCTGGGAAGAGGCTTGGCCCAACAAGGTAGATATTCAAAAGCTCTTTCCCCATTGTCTTTCCCATCTCGGGTATGTCTGGCCATGGAGCAATAAGACTGTTGCTGATTGGGAACTGGTTAGTGAAAAATAGAAATAAAACCATCCCTTTCTGGTGTCTTATTCTGAAATCACAGCAGACTATAACTTTTCATGGAGGTCTTGTTTCAAAATTGTTAAAATATAGACTGCCGTTCACCCTAGCATCATCTTGGCAGGACAAAGTGTGCACTGAACCTATGTCTGCCACTCTGGTCATTGGACTTGATCTCAGGGCCAGGTGAGATTGAGATGAGTGTGTAGCTCTGCCCCCTTATGATTAGCACAGTACTATTAGGCTTGCACTTAAATGGTGAGGTTATGCCCGAGGTTCAGAGCCTGCCTGTGATTTCGGCCCTCCCAGGCCTCTTTGAAGAGGAGAATTGTAGGGAAGATAGCCAGGCATAGCTCCCCTCTGACTGAGAGCAAGGGTTCCTCCAGGGAGCTGGGCTTCGCCAGTGTCACTGCTTTCAATCACCGGTATCATTAAGCTTTGCTTACTGACTTTGCCTTTGTTGTCTTACTCCATTAATTAGTCTCTCAGAAGAAGAACCAACCAAAAAAAGTTTCGGGGTTTGGTTTGGTTTGTTCTGTTGGCTTTACAACCATTAATTCCAGAATAGCTTGAGCTAAGTAAGTGGAGAAGGTAAGATTTACCATGACATGAGATTTGTTATGCCTTAAATCCCTCATTGGTTTGTTTTTTCTTTCTTCTCTTCCAAGGCCTCTGCTAAATGGTAGTGCTGCCATGTTTTGTGGAGCAATCACAGAGCCGGGCTCTTTTCTAGGTATTGTTTGTAAATGGAAGATTTTACTTTGATCTGAACAGTCTGCCATGAAAGAACTCATACTCCCACTAATTTGGGACCTACTTGTGTAAATGTGGGAAGTCAAATACTAGTGAGAGGAACCATACACTAAAGTATCAAAAGAATCATGGCAAACCCTGGAATTAGGAAGAGAGAAGGAAAGGAGCCCTTTAGACAAGTGTCCCAGAACCTTAGTAGGAAATCGAGGCTCAGCTATACCCAGGAGGACTGGTTCAGATTAACTAGCCAGTGTTGTAGGATGCCGCTTGTTCATTTCCTGGCCACCCAGCTTCCCAAAATAACCACACAGGAACTGTATTCATTAAATCACTGCTTGGCCTATTAGCTCTAGCTTCTTATTGTCTAGCTCTTGCATCTTAATTTAACCCATTTCTATTAACCTGTGTATTGCCACGTGACTGTGGCTTACCTGCAAGGTTCCAAGCATGTCTATTCCTGGTGGCGGCTACACGACGTCTCTAAACTCCGCCTTCTCCCAAAATTCAGTTTAGTTTTCCCTGCCTAGCTCTACTCTTTTGCCCTATTATAGACCAAGATAGTTTTTTTTTATTAACCAATGGTATTCACAACATATAGAGGGAAATACCACATGAAGTCAGATTTAGCCAGGAAGAAAGCACCCTCTAAAGCTCACACTGAGAATGAAGGTCTTAGGGGGTCTGACTCTGTAGTTGGGCTAGTGTCCTCTTTATTTCAAATTTCTTAAAAATACACATTTATGGCTGGGCGGTGGTGGCGCATGCCTTTAATCCCAGCACTCAGGAGGCAGAGGCAGGTGGATCTCTGTGAGTTCGAGGCCAGCCTGGTCTACAGAGCTAGTGCCAGGATAGCCTCCAAAGTTATACAGAGAAACCAAACACATGCGCGCGCGCGCGCGCACACACACACACACACACACACACACACACACACACACACAGAGCTTTATTTACGTGTATGGGTGTTTGACTGCATGTAAATCTGTGTGCTGTGCCTCTGGTGCCTGTGGAGGCCAGAAGACGGCATCAGAACTGGAGTTACAGATGGCTGTGAGCTTCAGCGTAGGTGTTGAGAATTAAACGTGGCTCCTAGAAGGCTAGCCCTGGAGAGTGTGTAGCTTTTGAGAGTTTATAAACTATTGCCATGCATTCTTACAGGCTAGTGGGGGTAGGTCCCTTGTTTTCTTCTGAGTCAGCTCAGTGTTTGATAGGTAAGGAAGAATTTGATGAAGACAGAGTTTGACTTTATGTCTGTGTAGTCAGTAGATATGTTCTTCTCTGTGGAGACCGGGTCTCTCGCGACTACACTCAGGTCGGCCTCAGATACTCCGCTCTCCAGCCACAGCCACAGGTGTGCACTGTCACGCTTTGCTCCATGGGAGGCGGGGCATATCTAAGATTAATGCATGTGTTGGTTGTGCAGTTTTCCTGAGGTCACTTAGTATCTATTCTGGCTTCCTCTTCCCTTAACCAGATCATCAGGCACTTAAAGTTCACCATGCTTGACAATAAGACCTTCACTCTGAAGTACCTAGCTTGTGTTCTGTAGCTGGAAGTGACTTCGGTGACCACAGAGGTAGATAGATGTCTTTGAAGACATTATAACTCTGGAAATAAGCGAGACCATCCAGCCCTAGCGGGTGTGTGTAGTGATGCAGACTAAGGTATTTCTTAGGGCTGGATCTGTCCAGCATCTTCGTTCTGCTCCCTAAGTGGCTTAAAGATTCATTTGGGTCTCCATGGAGAAAGAGGAGAGGAGGGAATTACTGAGGTGGGGTAGATGGCTTAAGCCCCCTTCCCTCCCTGAACACCCTGCCAGGGATCTCCCATTTAAAAACGAAATCATACTAGCTCCAGATTGTTCTTTCTACCTCTACACTCTTGCCAGTAAACCCTGCCATTGTGCGCATGCTGTGCTCTGTAAATCCCCGTGTACTACAAAGAGCACTTGTCCACCATGTTTAAGGTCCTGGCTTCAGTCTCCACACAGAAAAATTAAGTAAGCTGCATGGGCAGTTGGCAGAGTTAGGGGCCTGGGAGGTGAATACCCACCCCGTTCTCTGCTCACAGAAGGCTTTGAGTCCGTGTGGAGAAGGAGAATTAGGCCATGGCAACACTGATTCTTTCTCCTTTGGAGTCCGATGGAGGATGGGTCTGGAGTAGGGGTGATAATTGCTGGGAAGATTTGGGACAAGAGGGAGTATCATGGGAGTAGGACCAGGAAAACACCTTCAAAAGTTATAAATAAACGAATAAACGGAATGCGAGCTATGAAGGGAAATTGTGAAATTGATTTAGGGAGGGTCAGTGAAAACTTGCATTTCCTTAGAGGAATTGCCTGCCTGCCGAGAGGCTCCTTGGATCTGAGCCTCATGGACCTGTTGTCCCTCCTACTTCTCCTGACTGTTAGGTGAGATGTCCCTTCAGTGATCATACAGGACAGGAATGTGTGTGTTGCCATGGGAATGGCCCCATGCCTTCTTGGAAATCTGATAATCAATGCAGGCGAGGTGGTATGCTCCTGTCCTTGGCGAACCAGCCACTCCCGAGGGGCAGCTACTCCCCAGGGGCAGCTTCGAGAGATGCACCCTACCCTATTCCTTTGTGTTCAGCTTTTGTCATCGCTTTCCTACTCCTTTGAGAATGTGAAACATAATAATATATTAATAGTTCTTAGATTATTCCCCAGATGAGAACTTTTCATTCACATGAAAATGTATATCCGTCTTGTTTGTAGTCTGTGTTCTCGTGTAACACAGACATATTGAGCTCGGGGGCCTGGCTTATTACATACCAGTTACCTGAGTGGACTACCACCTCGGCAATAAAAGGGTTAACAATAGTAGTTGCTCTCAGTCATGGCTGTTGTGAGAATTGAATTAGCCGTAGACCACCACACAGAGTGGTAGATAGAGCAGTGCTCTAGAAATGGCAGCTAAGACATTTCTCATATTGGAATCCATGTAATTAGACGAAATCATTGTTACCTCTTGAGGATAATTTATTTGTATCATATCACACCTTAAACACTTAAAGCCTCTCTGAAATACGTAGAGCACAAGAGAACTGGCATCCTTTGTTGTGGTGGCTGTCGGACCTGAGACCTGAGGCCTTATGTGTTAAGCATGTGCTACACCGCTGAGCTGTATTCTCAGCCTGTTGTGTTACCGTTACCTTGAGACAAGGTCTCAGTAAGTTGTGTATGCTGGCCTTGAACTTGGGATCTTTTGGCCTCAATTTCAGAGTATCTGGGAGTTTAGTCATGTGTCACCAGGCCTTGTAAGCTTAGTACGGATTCTCTCTCTCTCCTGTATTGTACTACTAGTAGTATTTAACTTTGCCGTGCCTTTCTGTGTTGTTTTGTTGTAAAAGAGGGGTTAGTCATTCACTAAAGATGGGAAAGATGGGTGAGCATCAGTTATGAAATAAGGGAATGTTTGGAAAGCTTGAAGGGTAGTGCAATGAGATGATCAAGTAAATGTCCCTGTAACTTCAAATTTTTTTTATTTTAAATTCTGCTTATATATTTTTATTTTATGTGTATGGATGTTTCTCCTCCATACATTGTCTGTACACCACATTTGTACAGTGCCTACAGAGTCTAGAAATGGATATCAGATCCCCTGGAACTGGAGTCGTAGACCATTGTGACTGGATTCAGATGCTGGGAATCAAACCTGAGTTCTCTATAAGAACAGCCAGTGTGCGCCGGGCGGTGGTGGCGCACACCTTTAATCCCAGCACTCGGGAGGCAGAGGCAGGCAGATCTCTGTGAGTTCAAGACCAGCCTGGTCTACAAGAGCTAGTTCCAGGACAGGCTCCAAAACCACGTCTCGAAAAACCAAAAAAAAAAAAAAAAAAAAAAAAAAAAAAAAAGAACAGCCAGTGTTCTTAACGGCTAAGTCATCTCTCAAGGTCCCCAAGTAACATTGCGTGTCTGAGAATAAGATACAGTAGATGTTTATAGTAAATATGGCAGGAATGTTTAAAATGTTTCCCTTCCAATGACTTCTTGTCCATTTTGATATAATTGTAAAATGAACAGACATTTAAGGTATTTAGATGCCTGGTCCCTGGCCGTCTGCCCTTCCCCTCTCTCCTTCTTTCTGTCCTCATAAAACTAGCTCTCCAAAATTCTGATCTGAGGATATGTCCCATTTTCATCTGAAGCCAGTCTTAGGAAATGGCCCAGCCTAGCAGCGGCAACCTGTTGTTACATGTAATACGCTCAAATGATCCTCACCAATATCTCTGTGGATGGCAGCGGTAGCTGAGACTCGGTGAAATCAGACCAAATGAGTGCATACACATTTCAGTTTGGGTTTGGGTGCTAGGCAGGTGTGATTCAGGGTAATCTTCAGGAGTCGTCTCTGCCCGCTGGATGAACTTTCCCCACCTCTGTTCTCTGGTTCTAGCCTAAACCCACGAAGGGACGGATGCGCATCCACTGTCTGGAGAATGTAGACAAGGCTCTTCAGTTCCTGAAGGAGCAGAGAGTCCATCTTGAGAACATGGGTTCCCATGACATTGTGGATGGGAACCACCGGCTGACCCTCGGCCTCATCTGGACCATCATCCTGCGCTTCCAGGTAAGGAGCTTTGCTCAGGAGGCTGTGGCTTTCCACGCACGAGCTTCCTATGAACAGGGCCCCCTAGAAAGACTGGGCTGCCGACAATCTTGACTTTCCTATCAGACAGGCCTCAGTGACATGGGGTTCCGAGGGCATAGCCCTCTGAACATCGAACCTCTGCCATTTGGCTTTCAGTTGCAAAGGTCAAGCTATGTGACTGGTGCTGGCCTGGACGTCACTGAATTGTGACCGACTGTGTGGTCTAGGGGCTCTGCTTTCACCTTCTCGCCTTCCTTTGGGTATGAAGGAGCAGGAGGAAGGAGCCAAAGGCCCGTGTGTTTAAATGGGTTATGATTAATGTGGCACGCCTCCAAGCGTGGAGGCTCTGGGAGTAGGCACTCTCAAGGTCATTTCATGCCACTCCCCTGACCTTGGTTGTAAAGTTCAGTTCAGGCTGCCTTGGGTGAGCACAGGCCTGCAGTGTTAGGGAGAAGCCTCTGTTTAGGCCTGGCTCAGTCTCCAGGCATGTGTTTTGTGTTCAGGCTCTTAAAACTTGTTACCCTCGTGTCCGGTTACTCTATAAACATCCTCCAGCAGTCCTGTCTCCTGCAGGACTGTGTCCTTGTGCTTTTCTTTCCTGTTTTCACCCTTTGATAAAGACCTATTGATGCTTCTGAGTAAGGAAAAATCTCACACAAAGGGGAGGGAAAGAAAAATGAAAAATCAAATTTTATCTGTCTTAGTTTTCCTGTTCAAACTCTGAGACCATCCTGTGATCAATGCTTTTTCTTTCTCTGTTGCCATTCTGAGATTAGGCTTCAGTTTCACAGGGTTCTGGGTGTTTCTGTGTGGGAGGGAAAGGTACAGAGGGGATTTGTCGTCTGCCTTCACTGACACCGTTGAGAAAGCATCTCAGTAATTCAGATTCCCAGGGCCCAGTTCCAGCGATTCTAACTAAGTAGGGTAAGCGAATTACTGTTGAAGATGCCATCTGTTGCTTTGGCATGTGGTGTTGAGAACATGGAAGGGCAGTTTGATTGTGGCCCCATGACAGTGGGCGAGTGCCCATGTAAGGAGCTGTTATTCATAGCCATTTTCAAATTCTCAGAGTGAACTGAGCTGATTGAACAGTGACTGTCAGCCTGCGCTTTCTGTACTTCAGCCTGCTAAAACAAGCTTCCTCCTCCTGAGGGGAGATGCCGGCTGCTGGCTCTACCGCATGGCCGGCAGTGTGGGTAGCTGGCACTGTGCAGTTTCTCTCACTAGCTTTATTTTATTGTATCATTACTTGTATTCCCACCGCTTTCCCAAATTCAGTTGGGGGGGGGGCACAGAAGATAGTTGGAGCATTTATCTAAAATCATATAACTGATAGGTACCTCTTAATCCAAGAACTGAAACTCTGAGCAGACCCTGTAGAACTTGTTCAGATTGACCTTGATGCCATTAGACCAGGCTTCGTGTCTGATGCTGAGCTTGTTTGTGACCTAGAGCGTGTGGAAGCATACATAGCATGTAAGCAGGTTCTGTCTTAGAGTTTAGGGCAGTTTTCAGGACTATGCTTGTAGTGCCTCCTGCTTTCTATGAGAAGCCACCAAGCTAGCTTACAGCTAGAAAGATGAGTCCCTAGGGGCATATAGGGGCATATATGATCTTACTAGATGCTAGGGAGGCATTCAGGTGACCAACCACTCATCCCTCTGGCTTTGTGTATAGACTAGTTCTGGAGTGGTGACCCTGACAGTTTACTGACATTTAAAGCTAATAGTCTGCAGGGTAAGACTTTGATCTCAGTGGCCGTCGGGACAATGACTTGGGCGTTTGTGTAATCTCCCCTTAGATCCAGGATATCAGTGTGGAGACTGAAGACAACAAAGAGAAAAAGTCTGCCAAGGATGCTCTGCTGCTGTGGTGCCAGATGAAGACAGCTGGGTGAGTGTGAGCGCCAAGGGCGCCGGGCATCTCCCGGGATCAAGTTCCCCCGTGGGCATCACTCGAAGGTGCTGACAAGTGTCTCCTTCATGGCTCCCATTGAGAAGCCTGTGAACACGTAAACAGTTGGTATGTTGACATGTCAGCTGGCTGTCAGGGTGGAAGGAGTTCCGGTTTATATTTGGAGCCTGCCATTTCCTTAATCAGTTGCTTTCAGAGATCATTACCTCTTAAATTATAAAATTGGGGGAGCATTTCTAAGAAGCACTCCCATATACTTTTTCCCTTTAGTTAGAAGCAGTTACCATGAAGCCTGCCCCGGTTTCCTTACACCCAGCCTGGAGGTGCTTTCTCATAGCACTGCGGCTTTTTGTTGCTTGTTGACATTTTGTGAATTTTAGCTAATGTTAAACCTGTAAAGTGGGTCTAGAAAAATGCCTCAGCAGGTAAAAGCATTCATTGCTTTATCAGAAGACCTAGGCTCTGTTTCCAGCTCGCCCAGCAGGTGGCTCAAAACTGCTAGAACTCCAGCTCCTTCGGGTTTCTGTGGTCCCCTTCATGTCCGTGGTGCATAGAAACTCACACACACACTAATACACACATACAAAAAAATCCTGTAAAGCATTGATAAAATTATTTTAGAGTTCTTGGTTCTTGATGAGAACCAGTTCTTTATCAGATTAATTAGTGGGTTATTCTCAAAACTGCCCTACTATGGGGCTGGTGAGATGGCTTAGGGAATAAAGTACCGTAAAGGTACTTGCTGTCAAGCTCGATGACCTGAGTTAGCTCCTAGGGGACCCACATGATGGGAGGAGAGAACTCATTCCCACAAGTATCCTCCGTCCCTCTTCCCCCGAAAGGAAACAATCCAATCACGTGGCTAGATGAATGTAAAATTTTTAAAAGGAAAACCTCTCCATTACCCGTAGGTGTGAGCAATGACTGTTGAACATGAGACCTATAAAATGCTTATGTTTAGCGCAGGTTCTCTCCTTTCTACTGTGTGACCCCTTAATGCAGTTCCTCATGTTGCCGTGACCTCCAGCCGTAGAATTATTTTCGTTGCTCCTTCACAACTGCAATTTTGCTACTGTGGTAGATTATAATGTAAATATCTGGTATGCGGGATGTCTGACATGTGACCCCCAACAGGTAGAGATCCGTTGTTATAACTACTAAGCAGATGAAAGCAAGGGTGACCCCTTGTGCAACCACAGATACAAGGCTACCAGTGATTAATATGGTGTAAAGCAGCCAGTTCATTAGAGGCCAGCTTCAAACAGAAAGGTCTTCTAGGGAAGCTCTTATTTCAGAAAACACCAGTTCAAGAGAGCTGATTATCACATGACCACGCAGTCCTAGCCAGCTTTGTCCCAGTGGTATAGGAATTCAGATCCCAGAGAAATGGGTCCTGAAGCCCTGGCAAGTGGACTACAAAGTCACGGGAAGCAAAAGGCTATGAACACCAAGATAACGGTCACTTGAGTAAAAATAATGTTTTAGATTTAGAGCGTAGTTCACATCTTTCATGGAATTGAATTAACAAACAGATGTAGAAGCCGGGCAGTGGTGGCACACACCTTTAATCCCAGCACTTGGGAGGCAGAGGCAGGCGGATCTCTGTGAGTTCGAGACCAGCCTGGTCTACAAGAGCTAGTTCCAG